>NW_007726377.1:182024-246451 GCF_000696425.1 Galeopterus variegatus | reverse complement strand
CCGGGCCCCCGTCTGCTGGCCGCGCTGTGCGGCGCGCTGCTCTGCGCCCCCGGCCTCTTCGCCGCGTCGGGTGAGTCGAGCGCGCCGCCCTCTCGCCCTCGCCCCTCCTCCCAGCGCGGCTCGGAAGTTGGTCGCGGCGCCCTCTCTCCACCTCCGCTGTTGACAAACTTGGGCAAAGCGCCGGCGCTGGGCGGAGGGGCGGCTTCTCCGGCTGCCCCTGGCGGGAGAGGGGGATGCGCTCGGCCTCTCCTGCTGTCTCCGCGCCCCGGCGTTTGGACAGTGATAGAGGCTCGCACGCTGGGCGGGGACTCGGGACACTGGGTGACAGCCCTGGCGCCCCCAGGGATGTGGCTTACACCTAACAAAGGAATCCGCTGTGTCGGGCTTCTCTTTGCCCGTGAGCCGTCTGACTCCGGATCCCCTTCCACCTGGAGATTCTGGGACTCTAACACTGAGAAGTCCTCTCCAGCCAACTTTTCTCCGGCAGCTCCCTCCTAGGCCCGCCCGGCCGGACAGTTCATAGGATTTTTGCGCCTCCACTTGTCGGTGTCTGGTCAGATAAGGGAGGGGCTAGGGAGTCGGTAGAATGGAGCGGGGGCTCTAGGTGGGGCCCCGGAGGGGGCTCAGAGGCTGGGGAGGAACTTGGAAGAGGGCTGCCTCGTGGCTCCCTCCCGCGGCCTTGGCCGGCTGCTGTTATCTGTCCTGGCCCTCCCCCGCCTACAGGGCCTCCAGCAGACAGGTGGGTCTCCTGCAGGCCGGTGGTGGGGATGCCCCATGCCCTTCACCGTGGGGCCGCTGGGCAAGGGGTGCCCATTGGGGGCTAAGGCGGGGAGACTCTTAGGCAGCCCCTCCATCAGTTTTTTCTTTTATAGAAATGGGATTGCTTGAAGCAAGAGCGGTCACAGCTGGGCCCCGGCTCTGCCGTTCTATGACCGGTCTGACCCCCAGGGCTGGAGCTGAAGCCTCGAGAGTGCTTCGAGCTCCCAAACCCTAGGGAGCTCCTATCCTTCCCCAGCCACCCTGAAATTTAGCTGGGTCTTCACAGCCCCTTTCCACTCCTCCTTTCCGTCCCCACAACTTGAGCCCTGGCCAGATGTCCTTGGGAAATCTCCCAAAGAGCAGGACTCTAAAATCCCAAGGTGGTTTTGTAGAGGGTGATCTGTCTTTTTCTGGAAGGGAGGAACACCATGTCTGCCTTATGCAAGTGACCCAGTCCCTGTCAGTCTAAGGCCTCGCCCCGTAAGTGACATTTTTCATTTTCCCTTGTTTCCACTGGACCTTTTTTGTTTTTTGTCCTGGAGCAGTAAAGAGGGAGGGTGCAGTTGGGAGGTGGAGGAAGAGGAGTCCATGTTGGGGCAGAAACCCAGGACTCCGGTCATTCCCAAGGCTCTGTGACAGCGCCTGGTGGGTCAGAGGAGGGGATTAACCTGCTATTTAAAGCCAGTGACTAATAGCTCTTTGGGAGCTGTCTTAAGCTCCTGAGGCCCCTGCTGAGGTGGAGCTCTGAGGGCTGATCGCTCATTAATGGTGTTGTCTTTCCTGGAACCGGGCGAGCTCTCTGTGGCCTTGGGATTTCAGGAGGGCCCTCCAGCCTGAGATGTTGACTCTGCAGGGAGGAAAAAATTTTTCTCACGTCTCATCCCAAATGACGAGTTTAGGTGTGGGGTCTGGGGCAGCCCTTCTGGGATACTAAGGTCAGCTAGAGGACCCTCCTTGGGCTGACTCAGTGGGCTGCAGTTCACTGGTTGGCACCAGTCAGGGGACTGACGACAGCTGGGGTAAGGTGGGCTTCTGAGAGAGTGAGTGGGAGCCCAGCCTTCAAGGGCTCCCTTCTGGGTGTGGGGAGGCGAACAGGATTTGAGGGCCACTTAGCTGTCCTCTGTACAGTCCTTGAGGTCGCAAACCCAAGTGCCTGTTTTACCCCCTGCCTGCTCCTGCTCCTCCTATGTCCTTCATCGAGGCTCATAGTACATGTGTCCCCAGGCCCCCAGCCAGAAGACTTGGTGGCCTCTACAGCTTTCCTTCTACCTCTTCAGCCTTTGCTCCAGTGTCTCAAATCACCCTTCCTCCTCATGCCCTGATGTCCTCTCTCACCATGTTGTCCTGGTGTCCCCTCCCCCTTGCATTGGATTTTCACCCTGCAGCCGAGGGATGGATCTGTCTGTAGCCACCAGACCCTCCCCACCTCGGGGGAGCCCAGTGCAGCGGCATGTCCTCAGGTGGGCTTTTTCAACCTTCTCCTGCCCGGAATTGGAACTGGGCCTCCCTGCTCCCACCTCACACTTGAGAATCTCTGTTTATTGTTTTCCTTGGTGGACAATGGTGGGGAGGCTGAAGGAAGGTTAAAAGCCACTGGTCTGCAGGATGAAAACTCTAAACTTGTCATTCTTAAGGTCCCTCCCAGTCTGGCCCCAACCTACCTTCCAGCCGCATCCTCCTGTTCTCCAGTATACCATGCCCTCTGTGCCTCTGCTTTTCTTTAGAATGTCCTTTCCTCATTCCCCAGCCTGGTAGCTCAAATGTCTGCACCTCTGCTAAACTTCCTTGTCCCAGGCAGAAACCATGCCTCAATGACTCCTGTGCAGGGGTCTGTTGATTTGCTGGCCTCTTTCCCAATGGCTTCTTGGGGCTTGGGCTGCACCTGATCTCTGTCTCAGAGGGCCAGTGCAGACATGGTAGTTGGCCCCCCAGATGTTTGCTGAACGATCGGCTTGCTGTTTCTGAGACAGGGCTGCCGTTGCAGGTGACTTCTGTGACTCCAGCCAGTGCCTGAACGGTGGAACCTGCTTGGAGGGCCAGGACACTGTGCCCTTCTACTGCCTCTGCCCCACAGGCTTCACAGGCCTCATTTGCAACGAAACTGAGAAAGGTACCTGCCCTGAGCTGTGCCTACCGCCCCACATCCCCAGCTCCCAGCTCTTCCCAAAGTGGGCAGTGGTCTCCAGCATCTCTCCTACTGTCAGCCAGCATTTCCCTGGAAACCCCCAGGCCACTTGGAAAGCTGGGGGCTTTCCTTTCTTGGGCAGGTTCACCTCCCCATGACCCTCCTTGGCTCCTGGCTGGCTCAGGCTCCAGCAAGCAGATTGGGGGAGGGGGAGAGGGAGGAGATGATGGGCCGAGTTTGAGTGGAGCGTCCTTTTGGGCTAAGCCCATCTGCTGCTTTCTGTCTCCAGCCCCAGCTCCTTCTTGATCACCTGCCCATCTTACCTGCCTCCCTGTCCCCAGGTCCCTGTTTCCCAAACCCCTGTTTCCATGATGCTGAATGCCACATGATTGACAATGAACACCGAGGGGACGTCTTCACCCAATATGTCTGCGAGTGCCCTCCGGGCTATGTGGGCACCCACTGTGAGATCAGTGAGTATCTGGAGGTGCTCGCTCCTGGGGGCAGGCCCTGAGCCACAGCCCTGGTGGCACAGGACGTGGGTGGGCCTTACTCCCTGTGTAAAGGCTGCCTCTGGGGAGATCGAGGGACGGACAGAACCTCATTTAGGTAGGGAGAGGGGATTGGGGGGAGAAGGGTCCCGTTGTCCTTCTACAGGCTTCTTTTTGCCTGCCCCTCTCTCCTGGGACTGTAGGCCAGGCCTGCTGTCACTGCAGGGGAGTGAGGGGTTGTGGTCACCCCAGAGGTCATGGGAATGTTGTTTCCTGAGTCACCATGAACCAGACACACAACATTAGGGTTAAGTCTTGGGATTTTCAACCAAGAGGGGAAACAAACACATTCTTAATTTGGGGGTGCCCAGGAGCTCAGTAAATCAGGCTTGGCCTCAGGGTCTGACATTTCCTGGCCCAAGTTTGACCTGTGGCCTCATCATAGAGCTCGGGGAAGAGGGAGAGGCCTGGGCAGGCTGGGCCATCCTCTCGCGGTTGGGCGGTCGGAGGCCCGGTGTGTGCAGAGGGCTGACCCTGCTTGCCCTGCTGGGTTATCCATTTGGCCACAGAATGGCCCTGGGTGGATGCCCAGCCGACGCTGCCAGCAGCTCTCCACGCTGTCCTCCCTCCTGGTCCAGCTGGAGTCCCTCCCACCCTGTGTTCTCAACCACATCAGGACTCTTCCTCGCTTACAATGGACTGGGTGGGTCCCCTTCAGGCCCAGGGATGGGTGGATTTAGGTGGGACGTTCCCAGTTTTGTGCAATCCAGCCTGTCAGTCATGGAGCATCTTGGGCAGGGGCAGGTGAGCATCTTGTCCTCCTTCAGGCAGATGTGGTGATAGGCTCTGAGGTTGGCTGACCTGGGAGGCAGGGTGGCTGGGGACCTCGGGGAGAGCAGGTAGAATGCCCGGGATGCCCTTCCCCTCAGAGAAGGGCAGCACCAATGGCCTATGCCTTGGGCCCTGGGCTGAGGCCAAATGTGTTTGAAAACAGAATGGTATTTACACCCCACCCAGAAAACTCCTGCCATGGGATTCTAGAAAACTCCAGGCAGACTTGCCTATTGCTTTGTGTGCAGTGCATGTACTGGTCACTGCCATCCAAGGCACCCCTCCTCCCAAACATAACTGCATCGGAAGGATGTGTATCTGGGGGGCAGGAAGGGGGGTTGCTAAGGCAGACAGAGCCCTGGGCGGGGTCAGGTGGGCCTGATAATTACTGTGCTGGGCGCGGAGGTAACCGTGGGTGTGCCCGAGCTGGAATGACCCACCTAGCTGCCTTCTAGCTTCTCAGTCTAGGGGTAGCTCCTGGGGCAGGGGGCAGGGGGTGACCACACAGACAGGGGAGCCTTCAGAGGGATTTTTGCAGCCCCTCCTTGTTTGGTATATGGTATGTTCCTTGAGCCAGCAGGGTTCCTAGAGGCCCAGAGAATGCACATTCGGGTCCCTCAGGGTGGACATGCTGGGGTGGGGTGTGAGGATAGTTGTGGAGATGGACCTGGGGTCCAGTCCCTGCTCAGCCACCGCCAGGCTCTGGTCTTGGGGGCCTCACTGTCCCTGTGAGGGTGTGATAGCACCGAGCTCAGCATGAGCTTGGGATGTTGGGGGAAGGGTAGTTTTGTCCCTGAGTCCTCTGCTGGGCTGCTGGAAGGCCTGGCACACACCGTGGGGATCCCTGGGGGATGAGGGAGCTGGGCCCGTGGGTGGGCCTGGTTGCTGTCCTTTTTCCTTGGTACCACATGCTTGGGTAATGAGGAAGGCAGTGGGCCTTTGGCTAGGGGCATGTTCACAGATGGCTGGGTGAGGACCTTCATGTAGAGGTGCAAAAGGTACCAGGGAAAACAGGATGGTATTTATGCCCCACCCAGAAAACTCCTGCCAGTGGGATTCTAGAAGACTCCAGGCAGATTTGCCTATTGCTTTGTGTGTAGTGGATGTACTGGTCACTGCTGTCCAAGGAACCCCTTTTCCCAAAGCCACCCTCCTGGGGAAGCCAGGGGCTGGGCTGGGGCCCCTCCCTGTTGGGGTGGGGACTCTGAGGAAAAGGAGGTCATGCCAGTATGGTCTCCCACCAGCCCTCCTCCTGCACCAGAGTAATTGCTGCCCAATGCCCTATAAGAACGAGACCACCCACCACAGACTGGAGGGAGGCCCCCCCTGCCAGTCACGGCAGCCCCGTGAGAGCCAGCCTGGCCTGGACCCTGCTGGCAGCCCTGGGTCCCTGCTTCCGTGACTGCCCTGCCCCTCGCTGCCCCAGCACGCCCACCTTGCACCTTTCCTCACTACCTCCTCCTGGGCATGGCCCTCGTTGTCCCTTTGTGGTCTCTGCTCTGCCTGAGGTTCTGAGGTTTGTTCTGGGTCCTCAGCAGAGGTCACTCTGTCTTATTCTCTTGTCCTCTGGGTCCCAGTGGGGCCCTGGAACTTGCCGGGGTGGCCACCTGACTGCCATCTCCCTCCCTTCAGGCTGCCTCATGCCGCTGGGCATGGAGGGGGGTGCCATTGGCAACTCGCAGATCTCTGCCTCATCCGTGTACTTCGGCTTCTTGGGTTTGCAGCGCTGGGGCCCGGAGCTGGCCCGCCTGCACCTCACGGGCATTGTCAACGCCTGGACAGCCAGCAACTATGATAGGAATCCCTGGATCCAGGTATGGAGAAGGGATGGCCCCAGGGTGGGGTGATAAGACAGAAGGTGAGATGAATGTGCGTGCATTTGGGGGATGCCAGGGGAGGGTTCGTAGTGGGGGGTCCAGCAGCAAGGTAGCAGGTTCCCACGGGTGAAGTACCTGTAAGTGGAGGGCAGCCTTAGTGGGCCTGGAGTGGGTGGGCAGGATGGGGGGCAGGCCCCAGACTGTGGAAGTGCTGTTTGCCCTGGATGAAGCCTCTGAGGGCCTTGCCCCTCCTCCTGTGATTCCCTGAGCACTGGGTCTAGAGCCTGAGAAATGTGCTCAACTGCCCCTCCCTTGTTCTGCTTGGGTTGTTTCCCCGCTGGTGGGGGCAGTGAAGGGGGTGCATTGGCCTGCATCTTGTGGGGGAAAGAACCTGGAAGATGGGGATGCCATCTCCCCTGCCCGGGTCCAGGTGAACCTGCTGCGGAAGATGCGGGTGACAGGTGTGGTGACACAGGGTGCCAGCCGCGTGGGTAGTGCCGAGTACCTGAAGAGCTTCAAGGTGGCCTACAGCCTCGATGGACGCAATTTCCAATTCATCCAGGATGCAGATGGGTCTGGAGACCAGGTGGGGTTTGTTGGGGGCCCTAAAGAGAAGCTGTGGTCAGCATCCCCTAGGGATTTAGCACTGAGATTCTCGGGTGAGGTGAGGGTACCCTGGGTGATTGGCCGTGAGGTGAGTCTTCAGGTGCATCTTAGTTTCCAGAAATTAGGAAACGCAGATTGTGCCCATGTTCTGTGGTTACAAATAATAGTCTCACTTTATAGTTGAGAATAGTGGGACTCACAGTAGTGCAGTGACCTACTGAGGGTGGTGGTGGTGGAGCTGGGCTGCACTGTGAGCCTTCGGGGCTACCACGTACAGGTGTGCAGGTCATACACCACTCAAGGATGACCGGTAAGGGGATCTTAACCCTTGACTTGGTGTCGTCAACACCACGCTCTCCCAAGTGAGCCACGAGCCGGTCCTAAGGATGTTATTCCTAAGTGGACACCATTCACGATATAGACATTGACTGTTTGTGTACTTCTGTCAGAAAATTGTCATAATAAAGTGTCCTGAGGAAGGAGTGCTTTTTCCTAATTTGCACAGAGGCACCCCATAGGTTACAGGTGGCCCCGTGTGAAAGGTGGGTTTATGCCAAGGCCCCGTGATGACCAAAGAAGGTGTGAGAAGAGAATCTGTGTTGAGGGCTGTGGGGTGGCCAAAGGAAGGGCTGCTGTCTGAGCCCCTGGTGGCTCCGCTAATTCCCCATCCTCCCAGCCCCACCCCTGCCTCCACCTCCGGGCCTGAAGAGGAAGGTGAAGCAACGCCAGGAGGGTGGGGGACTGCCCACACTGACCCACTCCTCCAACCTTGCCCCTACCCTCCTAGCTGTTTGTGGGAAATGTGGACAACAACAGCCTGAAGATCAACCTGTTTCACACTCCTCTGGAGGTGCAGTACCTGAGGCTGTTTCCCGTGGTCTGCCACCGGGGCTGCACTCTCCGCTTCGAGCTCCTTGGCTGTGAGGTGAATGGTGAGTGCCGGGGGCTGTGGCCAAAGCTAGGAGGTGGCCTTCCCTGTCCCCTTTTCTCAGCCTAGCTCAGCCCAACTATCTCTATTGAGGTCTGGGTATTTCCCTCTCTTCGCAGCCACAGTGCCACCTGCTGGCCACCAGTGGAACTCCTCACTAGGCAGGGCTGTGGAGCAGAGAGGTGGCTGGTGGCCTTTCTTGTCTTCCCCAAGACCTGCCCTCCTTCGCCCCCCTCTCCCCTCTGTGGCACCTCTTCCTGTTACCCCATTTCAGATACCACCCTATATCACTCAGAGCTGAGTTCTGTGCCTGGCTGGGTTTAGTCTTTTCTTAAGTATTAACTTAAGTCGATGTACTTCCTCTCCCAGGGTCCCTGGCTTTTGAGCCCTTTTGTTTAAGTGGGGAGTAAAAGACTTTGCCTCTGTTAAAAGGAAATTTAGGCAACTGGTAAAGGACTGAGTCAGGTCTGTGTCACCTCTCCGTGGAGTCCCCTGCCACTCGCTGTCTTAGCCTGAAGCCATTGGCTATTAAAGTTGCCTGCATGATCCTATCACAGCTGCCTTCCAAGTAAAGCTGCCCCATCTGCTTCCGTCAAGGTCTTGACCGACTCCTTTTCCTGTAGGAATTCTAGTTGACTGGAGGGAGTGTTGGTGCATGTGTGCACGTGTGTGTGCTTATGAGCATGGTCCATGAGCATGTATGGGTGGTGCTGAGGTCTGGGTGTTCCACAAGGGGACTGATGCCCTATACCAGGATTCCTTTTTGCAGGCAGGCACAATATTCTTGGTAAGTTGGTTAATTATTTAACTCAATAGATATTTATTAAAGTATTTATAATGCTCCTCCTGAGTACCTGGCTCTAGGGAACAATACAGGTAAGGTCCTTGACCTCATGGAACTTGCACTCTAGTGAGGGAGGGAGACTGGAGGCGAGGAGCAAATAAAAGAAAGGTCAGATAGCCCCTAGTGGGTGATGTGAAGAGGGTAACTTGGGATGAGGGGAGGGGGCAGCATGGGGACTGCTCTGTTGGAATGGCCTTTGAGTGGAGGCTTGAATGATGGAGAGCCAGTCACGGGAAGAACTTGGAAAGAGCATTCCAGGTGAGGAATTGGCAAGTGCAAAGGCCCTGGGTAATGTTGATGGAGAGAGAAGGCTAGTGGGGCTGGAACCTAGAGTGAGGGGAAGCTTGGCGGGTGATGAGCTCCATTGACCAGCAGTATCAGCATCACCTAGGAGCTTCCTAGAAATTCAGACATAGAGCCCTACCCTAGAATGAGGGTATTGACAGAATATTTATTTTAACAACATCCCCAGGCAATCTGTGAGAAGTACCACCCCAATACCTCATTTCACAGATGGGGAGGCTGAGGTCCAGAGAGCGGAAGGGACTTCTAGGGTCATTTGGAGAGTGATGTTGCTGAGAGTCCTGGTCCTTGCCCTGGTGCCCCTCCAAACTGCATTTTACTTGCAAGTCTACCTGACTTCCTGGCAAGACCTAGAGTGAGGGTGGCGTGAATTGCTAGAAGCAGATGACCTGTGATGGGTCCCTCTCAAACAAATGATGCAGAATTGGTGTCCTCTGCAAAGCTACCCCGGCTTTGCCTGTCTTAGGATTCCTGTGCTCTGGAGCCAAGGGACGAGCTAGCTCCCAGCGCAGTACCTCTCTTTGTGGAAGGAGGGTGGTGGTTACCTGGTGCACCACCATTATGAGGTGATGGCGTGATTGGCAGGCATCCTTGACACACTTGGGAGGTACATGCTGTTAGCGGCAAGGGAGCATGTATGTGAGGGACGGTGATGTCAAGCACCATGTCATATAGCCTGCCCCGGTGGAGGCACGGCATTCCAGGCCCACTCCCCCCTCCGTTCCCCAAAGGGACCGACAGTTGTGGAGCGGGGATTCTGCAAGGCGTGAGACACACCCGCCATTCTCTTTGGAGTTGTATCTCCTGCCCACCCCCAACTGCTCTGGCCTCGTGCAGGCGCAGTTACTAACCGAAACAGCCCAGCACATTCCC
Source organism: Galeopterus variegatus (assembly GCF_000696425.1). Classification (NCBI taxonomy): domain Eukaryota; kingdom Metazoa; phylum Chordata; class Mammalia; order Dermoptera; family Cynocephalidae; genus Galeopterus; species Galeopterus variegatus. Next base: position 236,874 of record NW_007726377.1, on the reverse strand, counting down.
GGGTGTTTGGGACGGGCCCGTGTGAAACGAAGGCCGGCTTCTCAGGCCAGCCCTCACAGACCTGTGTGACAGCACCTAAAAAACATTTATTGGGTGTGTGGAAGGCCCTCTCGTAGAGCTGAGGCTGCTGGAGAAGGAGGCAGAATGTTCCTGAGCCCCGGGAGTTCTCTGACTTCTCTAAATTCTAGTTGCTAGAGGGCAGGAGTGTTGTCCTGTTCATCCCTGGGTCGCCACCAGGCGGGCCTTCACGGGTCCAGGTGGGGTGCCTGGATGGTGGAGATGATGTCACAACATGGCGTGGTGGTCAGGAGTTTGCGGATGTCTCCCGGCCTCAGTTTTCTCATCTGTACAGTGGGTTACTAATACCTATCTCATTCATGTTTTTTGTTTGTTTTGGTGGCAAATGAAATGATTGAAGTAAGCATGGAATAAATGAGGTGGTTGTTATTAATGTTCTTGACAATAATCTCAGAAGTCAGTGGTGTGGATAGCAGCTGTGCCATGGGAGTGATGGAGGGAGTCCAGACGAGGAGTGAGATGGTCAGGGCAGGCTTCTTGGAGGAGGTGTCTCGCAAGTCAGGCCTTGAAAGGGCGTGGGAGGTGGTGGAGTAGGGGTTGCCTTAGTGCAGAGGGAGAAAACTGGAGGGTGGGAGGTCTTGGGTGATGTGTGAGGGGCAAATTGGGACGGGGTGGGAGCTGAGACCAGCCGGCTGAGGTGAGGAGTGAGTGGACAGTTGGCTCCGAAAGGCAGATGGAGCTTCTTTCTGTCGTCCAAGGGGATGCCAGGGGATGTTGACCAAGGGGCTGGTCAGGATTTGCAGAGTTCTTCCCCCTTCATCACCTTGTGCTTACACCCCTGGGAGCTCTGGATCCTAGATCTGGGTGACAGCCCCCCTTGCTGGCAGGATGCTCCCGACCCTTGGGCCTGAAGGATGACACCATCCCTGACAAGCAGATCACGGCCTCCAGCACCTTCAAGACCTGGGGCCTACCTGCCTTCGCCTGGTACCCTTTCTACGGGCGGCTGGACAAGCAGGGCAAGTTCAACGCATGGACTGCCCAGAGCAACGGTGCCTCTGAGTGGCTGCAGGTGGGTCAGGCCCCTCCTGGGATGCAGGGCGGGGTCTGCTGAGATTGGGTGGGGCTGCCACATCTTTGACCTCCGCTCAGTCCAGGCTTCTGCTCCCCAAGAGAGTTTCTGAAGAGCTTTGTTTTTCTCTGGCTTTTCTCTTTCTTCCTCCCATGTGCCCCACCTTTCTCCTTCTCCTGCTTCCACCAAGACCCCCCAGGTGGAGAAAGGGTGTGTGTGTGTGTGTGTGTGTGTGTGTGTGTGTGTGTGTGTGCACGCGTATGTGTATTTGTGTTCGTACAGGGGTAGAACTATGCCACTGGCTGCCACAGGGTTGACAAGGCTCAGCCCAGGACAGCAGGGTAGGATGGAGGAGGGAGACCTGACCCAGGCGTCTCCCACTTGAGCACAGGGCGGGTGTTCTCTGACTCAGTGCTTGAGAACCCACCACGGCACAGTCCTTGGATTTCATGGAAACTGGGAAACACAAGAGAGTCATGAAAAACCAGAGCTTGTTTTATAGATGAGGGAACTGAGTCCTGGTGAGACAAGGATTTGCCTGGGGTTCACCTGCTGGTGGCAATTAACTTGGGTTTGCAACCTGGGTCTTGGGACTGCCTGTCCAGGGGCAGCTGGCAGGTTTCCCAGGGTGGTCAGGGGCTGGGGATGGGAGGTCTATCTGTAGGCCCTAAGGAGCATGCTATGGTGTCGGGGTCCATGAGGAGCAGCCTGCCTTTGGACTCCTTCAGGGCCAATGTAAGGCTGTGGGCAGCCCTGCAGGGGGCCTCTAGAGCAGTTCATGCCCCTGCAGGCTCTGGCCTCTCCTGTCCCTGTTCCCATCATACTCTAACGCAGGTCTGAGGCAGGGCTGGCGTAGAGTTGACCGGTTTCCAGATGCTGAAATATATGTTTTATTGCAGTGAAGTGCCTAATAGTGTGTGGCAAAGTAGATGTGCCCATTTTATAGATGAAGAAACTGAGGCTCAGCCAAGTAAAGTAGTTCTCCCAAAACTAAAGTCACACCCCAGCACGTCTGCCTCTTTCCACCTTCCTGGAGATGGTCCTTGCAAAGTGCTGTTGGTTTCTCCCATAGGTCGACCTGGGCTCCCAGAAGCAGGTGACAGGCATTGTGACCCAGGGTGCCCGTGACTTTGGCCACATCCAGTATGTGGCAGCCTACAAAGTGGCCTACAGTGACGATGGCCTGAAGTGGACCGAGTATAAGGAACAAGGGGCCATCGACAGCAAGGTGGGTGTCTGTCCAGCTTCCCTCCTCTCGCCACTCCTGGGGCTCTGAGGGGAAGGGGCTTGTTCTGGGGTCCTCCTGACACCTCCTCTGCCTGTAGATCTTCCCTGGCAACTCGGACAACAACTCCCACAAGAAGAACTTGTTTGAGAGACCCTTCCTGGCACGCTTTGTGCGTGTCCTGCCCGTCGCCTGGCACAACCGCATCACCCTGCGCCTGGAACTGCTGGGCTGTTAGTGGTAGGCCCAGCTGAAGTGGCCAGAAGGACCGCTGAGGCCGTGGAGACACCTGCCCTTCCCCTGGTGCTCCTGCCTTCTGTGGGGCTGCTGTCTCCTTAGCCCTCCCTCCTGACTGTGGTGGGGCTGGGGCCGGAGGGGGCAGCGGGATTTCAGAGGAAGCACCCCAGACACCGCTCCCTGCACCTCCCACCTGTCCCTGGCACCCAGCCTTTGTGCCATCCCAGTCGCTTAGGTGAGTAGGTCTGGGATGGACAGGGAAGGGTGCAGTAGGGGGTGTGGGTTCCCTGCACGTCTCCAGATCCCTGATTCCAGACTCCAAAGGGCCTCTGTGTCTTCCCAGCTCCTCTTCCACACACCACATTCCATGTCCCGTTCCATGCCCCCTGAGGCAGGGCCTGAGGCGCCAGGCTGGAGATAACAGCCTCCTGCCGGTCAGCCCTGCAGCATAATGCTGCCCCCCAGACACTTCCCCCTTATCTCCCTGGAGACTTCTCTTGACCCTTGTTCTGAAGCCTGGAAAGACAGAAGGGGGCGGGTCGGGTCTATGGAGAGAGATTGGAGCAAGGTTGGGGAGGAGGTGGGTAGGCGTGGGGGGCCCCTCTGTGCTGGCTCTGCACCCCAGAGCACACAGGCAGCTTCCTAAATATATTTATATTCTCCACTGGAACTCCTGCTGTGGTTTGTCATTGCTCCTGGAAATGGGATTTCACCCATGCTGGTGCCCCTGCCCCCACCCCGCCCTCAATCTTCCCTGAGCCCCCCAGCGTTCTGTTACCTGCCCAACTACAAATAGCTTAACAGCAGGAGGAGGGAGACTACTGGGGAGAGTTCCTACTGGAGGGGTCAGGACTTCTCAGTCCTCGCAACCTGACCTCACTCTTCTCCGTTCGCCGCCTCTGTCTGTACCTATCCAGCCCTGGGGAGGGACCCATGGGAGCCAGGCACAAAGGTAGTCTCCATGAATGCCTTTGCCCCTCCCACACCAGGAAGACAGGCCAGGCCTTGGCCGCTGGGTCTCCCCTCTGGCAATTTCCATTTTCTCTGTAAGTGGAGCAGTGGGCTGGAGAAACTATTAGAAACCCGGTGGGCCCAGGCTGCTTCCAGAGCTACGGGAGGCCTTGGGGTGGGGTGCAGTGTGGGGTGGTAGGAGGGGGCCAGGGCTCTGCCAAGTGGGCACAAGGCCTCCTGCCCAAGCACACTGGTTCTTGGGGGACCACTGGCATGTGCACTGCAGGGCTGGGAGGAGAGCTCCTGGGTACCCTCTCTGCCCTCCCCTGAGCAGGGCCATCAAGATGTGGCCAGTGGGGGTGGTGCGGGCCCCGATGGTGATCTGGGGAGGGGCTGGCAGATGGAGGAGGAACTGACCAGCTGGGAAAAGGGTGACGTACCTTTGGGAGCCATGCTGTGATATGCACCAGGTGCCTCTGGGCAGCCTGGGCAGCACTTGGGCCACGTGGCTGCTGAAGGGAGGGTGTGGGCTTGCTGGAACCACATCAGGGAAACTAGTCTGGAAGTGGCTCCTTCCTGAGAGCTGCAGTTGCCAAGACTTCTTGGCTGGTTAGGAACAGAATAAAAGGCCGAGGCAGTGGTCTCCATATGAACTGGCGGTGTGGGACTCCCCACCCCTGGGGCTCCCTCAGCCTACTCCTTCCTGTTTCCAAGCCATCCTGTTGTGGAGCTGTGTGGATGAGTCTGGAGTCAGGTCTTTCTGAGTGGTTGCTGGCCTCAGGACTCCTTCCTGGGAGCATTTTCTACCCCCAGCCCCTGTTCTGTCCTCCTCTGGGGACTAGCAGACAGTGGGAGAAGCCTCTTTCTTCAGCATCTCTGCTCTGGGGTGGTTCTGCCTCTCCAGTGACTAACTGTAGTTTGAGCCTTGCTGGAACCCAGGAGTCCTCCTTGCAGAAGGGGAAACCGAGAGCTTCACTCCCATCTGTTAACCTACCCTTTTCACCACATTGAGTATTTTTGTGGGCCAGTCTCATTGGCTAACAGGCTGTGTGGACTGGTGGACAGGTGCCACAGGGCCCCCACCTGGCCCAGGAGATCTGAGGTGACTTTGGAATTGCCTAAGCCACCTCTCAGTCCCTTCTTCCTCTCATCTTTGTAGCCTTGGATGGGTTGGCCACAGCTGTCTGAAAGTCCCCCCTCCTGTGACCCTGGACTTGAGTCTCCTCACTCCTGACCTCTTCCTTCCTTGGCTCCTGTCCCTGGGCAGTGTCTTCCATTTCCACAGCTTTTACCATCACCTCCACGAATTTCCTTTCTTCTTCCTGACCACAGACCAGACAGCCAGTGTTAAGATTCCAACTGCTGGCCACCCCTACCCCTGGTTTGCACATTAACTTGCCCTATTGTAACAAAACTGACCCTCCCTTCTGTCTACCCTGCTCCTTACACCTGTGGCTGTCAGCGTTGGGACCTGTTGACCCCGACTCTCCAAGGAGTCTCGGCTCCTTTCTGTTTCTGGTTTAGACATGGTAGAGTGATTAGGAGTGCCAAGCCTGAAGTCAGACAACCTGGGCTCAAACCCTGACTCCAAGTGACCTTGAGCAATTAACCTCTCTGCTCCTCACTTCATCTGCAAAATGGAAATAAACAAGACAGACTTGGTGGCCTTGTGGGGACTAAAGGAGGGAGTGCGCAGAAGCACCGCTGCAGAGCCTGGCCCTGTCAGAGGCCTCAGAAGCTTCGGCCAGCGTCCTCAGTGAAGCTTGCAAGAGTTTCCTAATTGGTCTTCGAGACTTGTTTATCACCCCCACCCCCCACCATGCTGCACACAGTGGCCTGACATGTCTCTTCTCTGTAGAGGAACCTTCATTGGCTCCCTTTTGTCCATCAAGACTGGCATTCATGTTAGGTGCAGTTTACCCTCTAGTCCACTGCAGTTCTCTGTGCTCTGATTTGCTCTCAGCTGTGTGTAAGACGTGCGCATGCATGCATGCACTCTCTCTATCTCTTTCTCTCTCTCTCTCTCTCTCTCTCTCTCTCTCTCTCTGGCCTCTGTGACCCCCTGACCCTTCTCTCAGCCAAGGCCGAAGGACTTCCTTAGGTTTTCCTGTTGAGGAAACAATGGGGCCATCCAGGCTAGGGCCCCTGTTGGTCTGGACGGGAAAGAAAACACCCTGTCCAAACAGAGGCATCCTGAGAGGTGGCTGCCTGGATGGCTTTGCTGACAGATGGCAGGATTCATAAGGGAGGGCCCTGCTCCTGCTGGAGGATCAGTCAGAAGCCCGATTGCCCCTGTGGGCTGTTGGGAGCACCCCATCCTGTGCCTCCTCACTCCTCTTCTCCCCAGGGCCACTCATGCAAGCCCCACCTACTGGGGGAGCATCTACTCTGCCTGACACTGAGCTGAGAATCTGGCTGGTGATTTCATGATGGCCAAACTCAGGGTCAGGAGGATGTCAGCTCCTTGCATTTTGTGGGGGTGAAGGAAAGGCCTGGAGAAAACGGACCACTCACCTCTTCTCCCTCTCCTGAATGAAGGTCAGGCAGCCATAGCCCACCTGCAGTGTGCTGGAGAGGGAGCACTGTTTTTGGTAAACCAGGGCTTTCTAATGCGACTCCCTCCACAGATGCTCCTCTTTACCCACCACTCATATCCTCCCCCAAGATGTGACAACCTCAACTCCTGGACACTCCTTTCACACAGCTCGGCAAGCAGCGGTTCGGGAGTGGTCCCCAGCCGATTCTGCAGATTGCCCAGCCCTTGGGAGGGAAAGGGGCGTGTGTTCCTTTAAGGGGCTGGCCCGGCGGGGCGCGGGGTTTGCTCGCAGCCGCTTCCTTCCAGCTCATTCAAGATCCCCAAATCGCTGCTGACTCGATCGGGACAGCTCACGGCCCCAAGCGCTGGAGCTGTGGAGGAGCCTGCGGGGGACGGTACGTGGCTCAGGGGTCGGGGATCGCGGAACTCCTGGGGTTCCTCCCTCCCGGCTTTGGGTCTCCTGCGGGGCCTCACTTCTCCCGGAGAGGTGGGGGAAGCGGCAAGACGAGTGGGCTGGCACTTCGGGGACCCCGGCTGCGCTGAATTAGCCGGCACTAATGGGGGGTGTGTGTGGGGGGGAAGCAGCGCAGGGGCGCGGGCAGACGCGCGGGACGCTGGTGCGCGCCGCGAGGGGCAAAGCCCGTGGCTTCGAGGCCCCCGCCCGGTTCTAGCCCCCTTCCCGCAGGGGGCCGCTCGGCTTCTTCCCGTCTCGTCCTGTCCTGGTCCTGCCGTCTCCGGCACCGCGCGCTGCGCACCGGGTTCTGTCCCGGGGCATCTGCCACATGCTCCGGCGGCTGCTGGAACCCTGGAAGGGGCTGGGACAACCGGCGAGGCGGCGGGCGGGCGGACTTTGGCCGTCGGCTTCGGTCAGCCCGCTCTGGCCGCCGCGGGGCAAACGCAATGGATGCCCGTCGGTTCTAGACCTCGGCTCACTGGGGTTCCTGCCCCAGGGACAGAGATCCGAAGGGGTAGGGAGGGGCAGGGTAGAGCCCTAGGTGGGAGATGGCGTCGTTCAGGGGGGGAATTTAGGCTCGTGAGCGGACAGCGCGCGGCATTTGGACCCAGCTCTGCCACCAACTCGCTGGGTGGCCACGGGCAGCCTGTGACCCAGTGTGGATCGCGGTGTCCAGTGCTGACCCTCGGAAGTGCCCCTGCTCTCTGCAGCAAAGGACGGCGACTGGGAGGCGCTGGCGCCTCTCCCGCAACCCCGCACGGGCCAGCGGCTGGAATGCTGGTAGGAAACACCTCCGGCTTCCACCTTCCGGGGGCCGCGGGTTTCAAAGGCGCTGGTAAAGCCTTGTCTAAACAGGGGGCACTGATGTCAAATTCCTCTCTGGAGCGCAGCTGCTGGAGACTTGGAGGGCAATGCTGCCCTCTGCTGGCATCTGGGGATTGAACTCACGGGTGGCCCGCTGAGGATGTGAATCTGGTGGTGAATCTGATGGTGGGGAGGTGGCTGCCACCACCCTCCTAGTCAGGGCTCAGCTCGTAGTCTGGTGTGGATGGTTTAGGGAAGTGGCACCTGGGAAAAGCAAAGGGTTGGTCGTCAGGAGACCTGAATGTCTCTAAGCTCGAGCTATTTACCAAAGACAAAGCCTTGGGTAGTTCATTCATCTCCATGCCTGTGGCTCAGTTTCCCCAGCTGTGAAGAGGAGGCAATGGCGGTTGCTTTCTCTCCTAGGCAGTGAGAAAGGAGGAAGATCCTCTGAGATAATGTGAGACTTCACTTTGTAAACTGCTAACGATAGTCATAATAGCTAATATTTTCTGAGTGCTTGCCCCCTATCAGGCAGTATTCTAAGTGTTCTGCAGATATTCTCTCCCTTCATCTTTGCAAAAATGTTTTCTGGTTGGTATTACTGGGACTCACATTTTACAGATGAAGAAACTGAGGTTCAGAGAGGTTCAGTGACTTGCCCGGTGCCAGAAAGTTAGTAAGTGGGTGGAGCCAGAACTGAATCAAGTGGCTGATCTGATTCTAGAGCCAGAAATCTATGCCACTATGTTCTTCAGCAAATACATATTAGCGATTATCTGTTGAGCACTTGCTATGTGTCAGGGACTGGATATAATTCATCACATAATCCTCACCACAGCCCTTTAAGGAGGCGCTGTTAGTATCCTTTTCTTACACATGAGGGAATGGAGGCACAGAGAGGTTGAGTAACTGGCCCAAAGTCATTCAGCAGGATGCAGGTGTGTCTGCTCTGACATCGAGCCCGGGTCTGGGTGCCCAGGCAAGGCTCCCACTGATTTGGGGATCCACCCACTGCTGAGGTGGCTGGGCTGGACTCAGTCTTAGGCCTTCCAGCTGGCAGCACCTCTGTGGTGGTCCTGAGGGGCTGCTGGCTGGGATAGCCAGGGTAGGGGAGCAGAGGCTGTCAACCCCTCCCGGAGTGGTTAGTGGTCAAGGACAGGCCCTGGCAGGGTAGCTACTAGGTGGCAGTTGCTGCTCTGACTCTCGCCCAGGACCCTGCTCTGTGCATTAGCTTTAGCATTCAGGGCTGCCCCTGAACTTCCCTTTTAGTCTTCTCTGGAGATAGGAAATCTTTTGTTCAGAGGGGTCATGTGACTTGCCTAGGGTCACCCAGCCAGCAGGAGCAGAACTTGAATCCAAACTCAGCAAGGCTGACTTGAAACCTCGGGCTGTGTGTGCTGCTCCTTCTCAAAGAGGGCTGGAAAAGGAGGGCCGGCTTCCACCTGGCTTGTAGCTCTTGGGCACAGGCCCGGGCTATTCTTCATAATCCCTTTCATTTTTCTTGGCATTTCCCCTCCATCCTCGCCACCCCCACCATTGGAAGGTTGCATTACTGCTGGGTTAGCATCCAAAAAAGAGAGGTGTCGACCAGATCACACCCCTCCATTTGAGGGAGTGTTAATAAACCAGACAGTAAATGAAGTTGGGTGCCCAGATTGGAGAGAGGCCAGAAGTGATGGCGAGAATGCAGGTTCTTTTTAGCTTGGAAAGGAGGAGCCAGGATGAGGATATGCATTTGATTGGAGGTCAGGAGACATTCAGACTGATCCCTTTAGAATATAAATCATATTCCTGTTACTCCTCTGCTGAAAACTCTTCAGTGTCTTCCCTTCTTAGAATAAAATCCAAGGTGCCACATCATGGGGCCTCTGGCCACCACCGGGACATCATTTCCTGCCACCCTCCCTCTTGCTCCCTGGGCTCCAGCCTCACTGGCCTCCGAGCTATTCCTGCCAAAGGCCTTTGCACTTGCTGTTCCCTCTTTCTGGAATGCTCTTCTCCCAGGATTTTCAAGGCTCATGCCTCCATTATACACCCCCTTCTCAGGGGGGCCTTCCTGATCCACCCTGTCTAAAGGAGCACCCCATTCCACTGCTTCATCTTTCTCTGTCGCGTGCACCACCTTAATATCGCATATATCACGCATCGTGTTTACTGTCCGGCTCCCTCAGTAGAATGTCAACTCCACGAGGCCTTCTGTTTTGTATCCCTGGTGCCTAGCATCGTGCCTGCACACGGTAGATGCATGATCGATATTTATTGAATGAATGAGGTCAAGTCCCAGCTCCTTCTTCTATCTGGGTAACCTTAGGCAAGCATCCTAGCATTTCTGAACCTCAGTTTCCTTGTCTGTGCAATGAGGGTAATAATTTTTTTTTTTAATAAAGAAAACAAAATTTATTGCTTACAGTTGCAGAGGCTGGGAAGTCCACAGTGCAGGAAACACATCTGGTGAGGTTCTTGGTGGTGGCGACAGTGACCAAGGGATTTCACGTGGCAGAAAATGGCAGAGCAGAGCGAGGATAATAATTCTGACACTGCGAGGCCCATGGGCAACCATGTCTGTGGGAGGGAGTTGACAAGTGGAAGCAGTCTGTAAACAGGACACATCATTATGGAGACTGGCTGAAAACAGTTCAACAGAGTCCTGCCTCTACTGCCTCCTGGCTGTGTGACCTTTGGATAGTTGCTTCATGTTTCTGTGCCTCTGTTCACTTGTGGATTAAATGGAGAGAATAAAATTATTGCTGACCATGGTGGGAGAGGGGGCTCTTAGAGGATCATGAGAGCTGCTAGACGTAGATGTAGAAGCCCTTTAAAACCCGGGAGCAAGCGTGGGGCCCAGGCGTGGGTTGTGAGCGTGTGTCCGGGTGTCTGAGGCTGGGAAGGGGTACCTCAGAGATGCACACTCTGCTCATGGGAGGACACTAGAAGGTGCACTCCCTCAGTCTGCTTGCAGGAGGACACTAGAAGTCTGCTCTCCCCCAGTGCATGTTTCTGAACTGTGGCTTACCTCACCCATAATTGGTAAGAACGATGGGGGAGCTATGTCAGTAGAACAGGGAATTGCATTGGTTCAGTAGTGATTTTTCCTGGCACGCGAATGTCTGGAGATTTCTCACGATTAAAGAGCAAGCCTTAGTGATGTATGAATTCCTTAAGATAAATGCTGACAGTTCTTCAGAAGGTGCCTTTCTTTAGTACACATACAGATGTCCCTCATTATCTAGACTCTTGCTGTTCACTGTCCAAGACGCAGGAACTACATTGATTTGGATAATGCAGCATCCCTTCCAGCCCGAATTCTCTAAACTCCCAATATCCAAACTCTCACCATCCTAACTCAAGGAGGCAATAGATTTGGTGATGGAGGAATACCTGCCTGGCTGGTTTAGCTGCTTAAGAGAACTTAACAAAGTTTTCTGCTAAAACTAGGAATCAGATAAAGATATTTCAAAGACATATCTCTGTGTTAAAAAAAATTGATTGAAGGGGCCAGCCTGTGGCTCACTTGGGAGAGTGTGGTGCTGACAACACCAAGTCAAGGGTTAAGATCCCCTTAGTGTGGTGCTGACAACACCAAGTCAAGGGTTAAGATCCCCTTAGTGTGGTGCTGACAACACCAAGTCAAGGGTTAAGATCCCCTTACTGGTCATATATACATACATACATACATACATAAATTTAAAAAAAAATGATTGAAGATGACTTCCCATTGGGTCAGACTTTTAATCTTGGTAAAGCCAGTTTCTATTGGAATAAAATGCCCCAAGAACCTACATCTCAAGGAGAAAGCACTTGCCCCAGTGAGGAAAGTTGCAAAGGGCTGAGAGACAGGCATTGGGTGCAAATGTCAGTGAAGTGTTAACAGTGCTGTTGTTTTTCATTAGGATTGTTCTTGTTTTTGTTGGCGCTCTGATTACAAAGTGGCATATGTTTTGAGTAGTTGGCCCTAACTTTATTTTTCCGTTAACCTTGTTATTTTTTAATACATGATTTTGCAAAAATGCACATTTTTTTCAGGGATACAAATGCCACTTTGTGGCAGAAATGCCTGAATTTGTTCATCCTCAGGAAGCCCTTTCTCCGGGGGACCATTTGTGCCAGATGAGCTGCTGTAGAGGCTGGAAACATTGCAGGCAGAGGCTGGAAGTTCCTCTGCTCAAGGAGGTGCTGGGTGCCCAGGGATGGGGTGGACCCTGGGACAACCAGCTCAGCATTGACAAGTCTCTCAGTCTTCACTCCACTTCCCTCCTGGTTCCAAATGTGGAGACTCAAGGAAGGGAAAGGAGGAGGTTTTGCTCTTTCCCAGGCACTGGGCTATGCACTCTATTCACCTCCCTGAATTTGGCATGGTGGTTCCAGGCTTTGGAGCTGGAGTGGGTTCAAATCCTAGCTCTGCCACTTCTAGCTGGATGACTTTGGGCAGGTTACTTAATCTCTCTGTGCTTTGGTTTTCCCATCTGTAAAATGGGGATACTAAGAGATCCCTCTTCTAGGAGTTTTGGTGGGATAGGAAGTGCTCTTTAAAATCATCTGTTAATATTTTTATGCTGACCAGAGCAACCCTATGAAGTGAGTGTATTTGGTAGGCCAAGTGAAGCTAATCTGTGTTCACTAAGACACTCAAAATATGGTGGCTTAAATACAACAGGACTTTGTTTCTCTCTTATGGGATAGTGCAGGTGGAGGAGGTTCAGGGTTTATGGGCACCTCTGCCATTCAATCTGTGGTTTCCATCACTGAGTTTAAGGTGGCTACTATGGTTGCCAGCAAGTTGGAGGAAAGAATGCAAGGAAAAGGCATTCCTGATTCCTGGACATGGCACATGGCATCTGTGCTCACTGCCACTGGTCAGAACTGTGTCACGTGGCTCTCCTAGCTGCAAGGGAGGCTGGAAATACAGCCTTGGGCTGAGTGGTTATGCACATACTCTACTACTATAAGAGGAATCTAGAACATATTGGTGGGAAACATGTCAGGGTGAGTTTTATGATCTCCATTTCACAAATAAGGAACCGTGCCCAGAATCACACAGCGAATAAGCAGTGGAGATGGGATTTGAACCCAAATCTTCCAGTTCCCAAACTCTGTACCAGGTTGCTCCATTGTGCTTAGGCAGCCCAGTTCCATGTCACTAAGAAGCTTTACGGGTGTCAGCAGGGGAATTTTTCTTGGACAAGAGGTGAAGCCTTTGGGGGTGGGGGTGGGTAGTGTCCCAGCTGCAGTGCACAACACAGATAGCTAGTCTGGGCCTCATGATTTCTAGGAAGATGTCTAAGAGAGTAGTGGATTCTGCCTCTCAGCTCCCTCCACATTAATTCCCTCCTCTCTAGCAAGGTCTCCTAACTGTTGTAGATACATGAATGCTTCCTCCAGAGTCCCATCACCCTTGCAGGCCAGTACTTCTCTTCTCTCTCTGTCTCTCTCTCCTCCCCTTCTGGTTCGTGTACACAGGCACTCATAAGACTGCATACTTGCACTCACAGCACAGTGACAATTATATGTTCTGCTTCATCTTGTTTTAAATTACACTCTAAGCTTTCTTCCATGTTGCTGCTTGATAATCACTATTATGTTTGCAAATGCCTGTTGTTACTCTGGACGCTGTCCTGTGGTTCACCTTCCACTCAGCTGTCAGAGGGATGTCTCTAAGATGTGAGTCTGATCCTGTGGCTTCTCTGCTGAAAGCCATCATTGGCACTCCAGGACTTTTGGGACAAAGAGCAGGCTTCCTGGCACCAAAGGCAACTAGACACTCGCCCCACTGCCCCTCTCCCCGCTCCTCCCTCATATCAGTCAGGGTCTTGGCAGGAGGCAGAATGCACTCCGGGTGGTTCTAATAAAGAGACATTAATGAAAGGATGACTTCTAGAAATTAGGGTGAAGGGATCAAACAAGGAATTTGGGGGATGCAGAGATAAGCAACAGCAGACAGATGGCAGAGGCCCTGGAGCGGTGAGAAATACCCAACTTCTTTCTTTCCTCTTGCCCATCTCCTGTGAGTGCCTCTCCTTGGTTGGACCCAGCTGGAAGCCAGAGGGCTTAGGGCCCAGAAGAATTGGCCACAGGGATCAATGCATGGCAGAGAGGGCAGACAGTGGACCTGGGAGGTGTGCAGGACAAGCAGAGAGCATCTTGCACACCCACAGCCCCCACGTGATCTCATTGGTCTGTGCAACTTTTGCTGGGAAAACCTGTCTGTCTTTTCCATCTGGCAAACTCCTGTGTCTTCAGTCTAGTTTCAGTGCTCCTTCTCTGTCTCCCCATTTTCGTTCCTGACACACAGCATTGTGATGCCTGAGTGCTCAGTATGTAGCCGATGAGCAGGGACAAGGGTGGGAAGAGCAAGGCATTAGGCTTGGGAGCAAAATGTAAGTGTAGGGTAGGGAGAGGTTTGCCAGAAAACTCTATAATCAAGACAATGTTTTAATGCAATATTTTAAAAATCAAATCAACAAACTACAGCCCATGGGCCAGCTGCCTATTTTTTTTGAGTATCCCCCCAAACTGGAATAGGCTCTCAAAAGCGCTCTAGGATGGTGTTTAAAAATTTGTTTGACCTTGACTCAGAGGAAGAAATTAATTTCACATTGCAACCTCCTACCTCACCCCCGACAGACGTTTCTGGACTGAAACAGAAGTTTCATGATGCAGGACTCATCTTCACCAGACATGCAATGTACCCCGGTATTTTCTAGTGTAGTCTATTCAGTTTCATTAAAAAATGCTGCTCACAACCTTTCAAATTCAAACCTGCAGTTTGAAAAATGTTGGTACCGTCATATTGTCCTGCTTCGTTTTCTCCATGGTCTTTTCGCTGTCTGCTCATTCCTTCTTGTGATTTGTTTGCTTATGGCCCGTCCTGCCTGCGGGGCGTAGCCCCTGGAGAGCAGGAACCTCATCTACCTTGTCACTGCTGTCTTCTTGACTCTGAGGACAGTGCCTGGCATGTAGCAGTTCAGTAAAGAACTGCTGAGCGAGTGGATGAGTGGGTGCTGGAGCAGAGGGGTCCCTGCCCGCAGCCACCTTCTCTATCTAACCGGCCTGCTTTCCTCCTCTTCCCAGTTTGCCTGGAGCTGCAGCCTTGCCCAGGACACGCTGGTGCTGCAGCCGTGCATGACGCCATGGGCCTGCTGCTGCTGGGCCTGCTGCTCCTGCCCTGCGTCTCCGGACTGCCCTTCTACAACGGCTTCTACTACTCCAACGGCAGGAACCCAGGCAACGGCCATGGGCAAGGTGCGTGGCATCCTGGGCCTGGCTCTTTGCTCTGCTGGGTGACCAAGACCCCCCCCCCTACCTCCTGCTGTGATGTGCAGGTTCCAGGCTGGGAAGGGGACAGGGGGTGACGCGGCAGCCCCTTTCCCATCTGGGCCCTTGCGATAGACCAGCCTCTCTTCTAAGATGACAGGAGGAGATGGTTTAGGACTCTGTGTTCGCTAGCCCCTTACACACAGCGCCAGGTTGATTTAGGGACGGCACTGCACTTTTTATACTTTCCCCCAAAGTTCTGCCAGTTTTTCAAGATTCAGCTCACAGGTGACCTTCCTTGGTCTCCCCAGTGGAAAGAGGGTTTGGGGTCAAATGGGCATGAGTTCGAATCTTAATTCTGCCTCTTACTTGCTGTGTAGCCTTGGGCGGGGACTTTTTAGTTAGCAGTTATTGTGCCCCTAACGTGGGTCAGGCACACCTCTAGAGGCACACCTTACATACGTTATCTTGTGTAATCCAAACAAAAACCCAGACATAGGCCAGGGTGAGAAGAAACACATCCAACATCCAGTGCAGGGAGCGGGTTGTCCCTGCAGCCCTGAAAGTAGATACTATTATGACCCCATCTCACAGATGAGGAAACTGAGGCTCAGAGAGTTGAGCCCTTGCCCAGGTCACACAGTTATTAGGAAGACAATCTGAGATATTTTTGTGGAAAGAATGAAAAGATCAATAATATCCATCCATTGCCATGAAGCACCTGCAGCCTGGTCTGGAGATGAGACATGAGCCCAGTGGTGGGGCTGGGTGTCTCTTCCTTACTTTTTTTCCCCCTTTGATAAGATTTCTGTGCCTTTGGGGAAAATCTCCCTCTTTTTATTGGTCTCCTAGGGCTGTTGTAACAAATTACCACAAACTTTGTGGCTTAAAACAACAGAAATGTATTCTTTCATAGTTCTGGACACCAGAAGTCCCAAATCAGTTTCATGGGGCAGAAATTCAAGTGTCGATAGGACTTTGCTCCCTCAGAGGCCCTAAGGAAGAATCTGTGCCCACCTTGCCTCTTCCAGTTTCTGGCAGCTGCCAACATTCCTTGGCTTGTGGAATCAGCCCAGTCTCTGTCTCCATGGTCACACGGATATCTCCTCTCCTGTAGTCAAATCTCCCTCTCCCTCTCTCTAAAAAGAATCTTGTGATTGCTGTTAAGGCCTATCCAGAAAAGCCAGGATACTCTCTTCCAACCTAAAGATCCTTAATTCAATCACATCTGTAAAGTTCATTTTGCCATATAAGGTAATATTCACAGGTTCCAGGAATTAGGACCTGGATATTTTGGGAGGCCATTATTTAGCCTACCACCCTTTCCCTCCAGAATTTATTTTGTTGTATAAGCACTACTTCAATGAGATTCAAGGAAATTTTTTTTTTTTTCCTTTTTTGTCTTTTTTACTGACCGGTTACGGGATCGCAACCCTTGGTGTTGCGCCCGCACCGTGCTCAGCCAGCAAGCGGGAACCGGTCTCCACATGGTATCCGAACCCTCGGCGGGAGCGCCGCCGCACTCCCAAGCGGCGCACTCTCCAGTGCGCCACCGGGCCGGCCCGAGATTCAAGGAAATTTTAAAACTTAAACTTCCTACCCATAATTCCACCACTCTACCAGGCCATCTCTTTGTTTTTCTCATTCTCTTCTGTCCTTGAATATATGCAAGCAAAATCACATATAATCCCCCCACCCAGAATGTTTGAATATATAGAAAAAACACAAAGTGTTTTTTCCTACATTCTTACTCAGCAACAATCAACACGGAAGACTGACTTCTGACCTCTGAGACCAAATGTGTGGGATAAGCAAGCTGGCAGTTCTCTAGCGGATACCAGCTGGGTGTCCTCCAATTCAACTCCAACACTATCTACTTGGAGACAGCATCAGATTCCCAAGACTGACCCCCAATTCAGATGCCAGTTGCAAGTCCAGGCCTCTGGAACTTCTGATCAACCAGCCATAAATCAGGGTTCCCAACAACCCCCACCTGGGGTTTGATTAGTTTGCTAGATCAGCGCACAGAACTTAGGGAAACAAATTTACGGGTTTATTACAAAAGGATATTTTAAAGGATATGAAGAAACAGCCAGATGAAGAGATACGCAGGGCCAGGTCTGGGATGGTCCGGAGTGCAGGAGCCTCTGTTCCCGTGGAGTTGGGGTGCGCCACCCTCCCAGCACGCAGATCAGTTCAGCTGTTGAGAACCTCCCCGAACACTGTGCTTTTGGGTTTTTCTGGTAGCTTCACTAGGCAGTCATGAGTTGAGCACAGACAACTGTGTGGAAATGGGATTGGATGAAAAGAGTATGATCTGACACTAACAGACTGGGTGGGGAAACCCAGCAAGGCCTGTTCCGATTCTTCTCAGCCTCTCTGTGCAGCATCCCTTCCTCCTGCGTACGGGTGGAAGCCCTTCTTGAATGTGGGTCTTATGACCTACAATCCACTAATGAAGGTCAGAGAATTTCTTTATGGCCAGCTCCAAGACGGAAAGGTGGAGGAAGGTTAGAACAAGGCAGGAACCGTGGACAGAAACCAAAACGTATATATAATATCACACAGAAGAACCCCTGCTAACTTTTTAGGTGTATCCTTCCAGCGTTTCATATGTGAGAGTACTTCAAAAAGTTTGGGGAAAATGGAATTGAAAGACGATACAAATCCTACCATGAACTTTTTGAAGACCCCCCCTCATAATTAAAAACATTTTCTTTAACAAAAATTAACTCATGCTATACATGTGGTTTTGTAACCTCCCCTATCACTTCATAGAATACAAATCTTTTTCTAAGTCAATGAATGAATATCCATCTACCAGGTTATGTCACATGGCTGTGCATGTTTTCATCATGTGACTATACTATGATTTTGTCATGTGGATGTATATTTTCATTTTATTCGAGTTAAAGTCTCCAAGAGTTGGGGAAAACAAAGGAAGTTGCCACTAAGTGAAGGTCCTGGTTTGTATCTATTGGACACTTTCTGTGTGCCGGGTGTCCTACCTTTTCTGATTTGAGCCTCACCTCAGCCCTCTGTAGGCACCACTATTAGCCCATTCTACAGATGAGGAAACTGAGGCTTGGCTTCCCTAGATTTCACAGCTGGGAAAAGATGGAGCCAAGATTTAAGCCTGGATTGCCTGACTCTGGGGCTGTGGTCTCAAACCTCTGTATCTACCGCCTCTCCAGAGCAAGGATTCTCCAACTTGAGTGGGCATCAGAGACCCCTGGAGGAGGGCTGTTAAAACACCTATCACTGGGCCCCAGCCCCAGAGTTTCCGATTCACTAGGTCTAGAATGGGGCCCAAGAATTTGCATGTTTAACAAGTTCCTGGTGATGCTGATGCTGCTGGCTTGGGGGCCTCTCCTCTTTGAGATCTGTGCACTAGGGAATCTGGCATGTTAGGTATAGCTCTTTTTCAGCATGAGATACTCTACTGAGAACCTCTCTGTGTACCATCTGCCCCCACCTTGTGTACCTCAAGCATGCCTTGAAATCCAAACCCAAGAGAACGAGACAGTGAGGCCCCTATAGGGGGTCCCAAGTTAAAGAGGAGGCAGCGTTAGCTCATATACTGGATTCTTTTTTTTTTTTTTCCTTTTTGTCTTTTTTACTGACCGGCAACGGGATCGCAACCCTCGGTGTTGCGCCCGCACCATGCTCAGCCAGTGAGCGGGAACCGGTCTCCACATGGGATCCATTACTTTCTTAGGACTTCCTGAGCTAAGGGAGAAAAAAAATATGGTGGATCGTTCAAAACCCCTTCCTACTTCCCTTCAGAATGAGTTCATACCTGAGGAAGTTCTTCTTTCTTTGACCTATGCAGCCAATGCTGGTCCTTGTCCTGAAAACTTACTGCCTCCTAAGAAAATTAAAACTCCAAAGGTGCGTATAAACATGTAGAGTACTTGGAACATTATTTTCTGGTAATCCAGTTCATTAAGTATTTATTGAGTATATGTTATATATTCCAGATAGTCTTAAAACAATTTTTTTTTTTTTTAAAGATGACCGGTAAGGGGATCTCAACCCTTGGCTTGGTGTTGTCAGCACCACGCTCTCCCAGTGAGCAAACCGGCCATCCCTATATAGGATCCGAACCCACGGCCTTGGTGTTATCAGCACCGCACTCTACCGAGTGAGCCACGGGCCGGCCCTATACTGGATTCTTTTGTTGCATGTTGGGTTCTTCGTTTATTTTGTAACCGCGAGAATAGTCTCCTGTAGAAGTTCTGGTCTTAGCTTACCAGGTTTGCTAGGTGTTCAGGAAAAGTCATGGTGGACAGTTGGACCGCAGAGTGAAGGGGAGGCTGAGGTTGTGGTCTCCTGTCACCAGTATGGTAGGAAAGGAGACTCTGATGCATAACAGACCACCCCAACACTTAGTGGCTTAAGATAACAGCATATGTTAGCTCACGGTTTCGTGGATCAGCATTTTGGAGTGGGCTCCGTTTCTTCTGGTCTTGCAGTTGGGTCATGCAGATGCACCTGCAGTTGGCTGGCAGGTCAGCGGGGGGCTGGCTGGTCTAGCATGGCCTCAGTTGGGGAGGGTTGTCTGTGGTCCACATGGTCTCTCATCCTCCAGCAGGTGAGCCTGGGCTCGTGCTCATGGTGGCTGGCAAGGTCCAAAGACACAGAGTGGAAGCAGCAAGGCCTCCTGGGACCTAGGCTCAGAATAGGCCCAAGGGAACTGTCAATTCCACGGCATTCAATTTGGCCATTGGTCAAAGCAAGTGGTAAGGCCAGCACAGATTCAAGGGGGCAGGGAATACAAGTCGCCTCTTGATGGAAGGAGATGCAGTGACATTGCAGAGTATGTGGATACAGGGAGGGGTGGAGCATGGTGATCATTGTTGCCATCTAGAACACCTGAGCCTGGAAGGAGCTGGGGTAAGGTTGGGGGAAGGTGGCCCTTGCAGAGGTACAGATATGCTGCAGCAGGTCCCCACCTGCACCCCACCTCTCCCCCCAGGCCTCTTCAATGGAGTGAAGCTGGTGGTAGAGATGCCCGAAGAGACCCTGTTCACCCATCGAGGGGCCAATGTGACCCTGCCCTGCCACTACCACTACGAGCCAGCTCTGTTCACCCCAAGGCCCGTGCGCATCAAATGGTGGAAGCTGTCAGAGAACGGGGCCCCAGAGCAGGATGTGCTGGTGGCCATTGGGCTGAGGCACCGCTCCTTTGGGGACTACCAAGGCCGGGTGCACCTGCGGCAAGACAAGGAGGGTGAAGTCTCACTGGAAATTCGGGACCTGCGGCTGGAGGACTATGGGCGCTACCGCTGTGAGGTCATTGACGGGCTGGAGGATGAGAGTGGCCTGGTGGAGCTGGAGCTTCGGGGTGAGACCCCAACTGGGACTGGGTGATGCTGGAACCTGAGTGCAGAGGGGAGAGGGACCGAGAAAGCATCCAGACCTTTGTACTTTAGACAGGTAAACACATTTAATCCTCAATACAACCCCACAAGGAAGCTACTCTTACTACAGATGAGGAAACTCAGGCACAGAGAGGTTAAGTAACTTACCTAAGGTCACACAGCTTATAAATGGCAGAGCTGGGAATTTGCTACCTTTTTACCCCTTCTTGCTCACACCCCATTCAGAGAGGGAATGGGAGCTGGTTCCGCAGCTAATCATAGACAGAGCTGAGATTTGAGCAGGGTTAGCAGGCAACACAAATGAGGCAGGCTCAGTGTGAGATGATAGGGAGTGGTAGGGACTGGGGCACACCGCCGAGCCCTCATCCTGTCCAAAGGGAGCCGCTCTGTTCCACTCACTGGCTCAGCCGATGACGCCACGCCAAAGTGCAGACCCAGCACTGCCAGATTTTATGATTTGATGAGATGCTTATCTTTTTATGTGAAATCTCTGGATCCTTATGTAAAAATCTTCTATTTAAAAGAAAACCACCCAGTGCCGTTCAAACTGGTCAGACCCTTTAAGCCGGATCTTATGTGTGGGCTCCAGTTTGGAATCTCTTTTACCTTCTCCGTCTCTAGGATGGGGCTGAGTGTCCTCATATCTCTCCCACCTGTTAGGGAGACAACTCAGGCGTGGAGGACCTGACTTCGTCCCTGGCCTGTCCCAGCTGTGGCACACGGGTGCCTTTCAGGTGTAAAATAGGGAATGAGGGCAGTTCCTCCTTTACCCCCCTCAGAGGCCAGGAGGATTAATGTTGCATACTCTCAGTCTTTGCTTGCAGTATCCTCCCCAGTCCCTGTGGCTTAGAGGGTGGCTCAGAGGGGCCACATTCCTCATGCACAAAGCTGGGCATAAAGGAGGGATGGGAGAGAGCCTGCAAGAGTCAAATGTCTGGGGGCTGCAGGGGCAGCCTAGAGAAACAGGGAATCCTCATCCCGTTCCCAGAGCTCTAAGGGCTGGGAATTTGGGGTAGGGTCAGGAGTAAAACAATCCCCCTGCAAACACAGATGCTGATTGTCAGGGTCCCTGGGCTTCCGTGCCCTCTCAACCTGGCTTTGTCCAGGAGCCTGGCTTCCTGCCCTAGTGAGACTGGAGGTTTGGGGTTCAGGATTTTCTCAGGTCCCTGGCCACAGGGAGGAGATTCCAAGGGCTTGGGCCCTGCTTCGAAATAACACAACCAAACGGGGTCCCCTCCTAGACCCCTAGGGTCTCTCCTACTGCTTAAGATTGCATCTGACTTGGTAGGAACCAAATCTTGGATGTTTCAGAAACTTTTTATTATAGTAAAATTCAAACATGAACAATAACTTTTGAGGGGATCCTGTGGTCCCATCAGATCCTGGCCACCAGGAGGAAGGCCCTCTATCTTATGACCTCCCTGACCTCGAGCCTCCTTTATTGACCGGCCTTTTACCACCCCTCTTTCCAAAGCATCTAGGGCCTCTCCTTCCCCTGAATATCGTCCTTCACACGTGGAAAGTGTCCTGCATTCTCCTCAGAAGCTTCCACATTAGTAACATGTATGACCAGATCTCAGCTATTGAGAGGGAGCTGGGCGCCAAACCCAGTCTCTAGAGCCCAAAGCCTGTGCCCGTCTCCTGTAGATGGCAGCATGTACTCGTGGAGGTCCTTGCAGCAGCCCTGTGAATTAGGCTTAATTCCCATCCCATGGTTGGGGACATTAGTTGACTGATTAATTAATAAATTATCTTAACAAGCTAATAAATGTTTTCTGAGTACTGTAGTGTGCCAGGATAGGTCCAGGAGCGGGCGGTGGGCTCTGGCTTGGACTTGGCAGTGGACAAGAGATTAGAGGTTTGCTGAGCTTTTCTGAAGGACGGTGTATGTGTGTGTGTTGGGGGGAGCACGTCCCAGGAGAGGTGGAGGAGGGCTGGGACATTCAGCCAGCTGGGCCCCTGCCCACCCCTCCAAGCTCTTATTTCCTCCCTCTCTAGGTGTGGTTTTTCCTTACCAGCCTCCCCAGGGCCGCTACCAACTCAACTTCCATGAGGCCCAGCAGGCCTGCGAGGAGCAGGATGCGGTGGTGGCCTCCTTCGAGCAGCTCTTCCGGGCCTGGGAAGAGGGCCTGGACTGGTGCAACGCAGGCTGGCTGCAGGATGCCTCAGTGCAGTACCCCATCACGCTGCCCCGGCAGCCCTGCGGTGGCCTGGGCCTGGCGCCCGGCGTGCGCAGCTATGGTCCACGCCACCGCCGCCTGCACCGCTATGACGTGTTCTGCTTCGCTGCTGCCCTCAAGGGTGAGTGCAATGGTCCAGCACAGGCCTGCGGGTTTGGTGGCTGTATGGGGCCAGCGTCTGGGGAGCTTCTGGTCTCCTCTGCCTGCCCTACACCAGCAGGTCTTGAAACAATGTCCGTCTGAGTTTTCCATGTTTTGCCACTGCCACTTCATACAGATTATTGGTTTATTCATTCATCTAACATTTCTGAGTGCCTACTATGTGCCGGGGCCTAGACTTGACTCTAAGACATCAGAGACAAAATACAGTCTGTCCTCACAAAGCAGCTCATTTCATGGGAGGATAAAGAAGTAAAGACAGAAATTGGTTCAGTGCCATATCCCAAGTGCCTGGCACTTAATAGGGGCTCAGTAAATGATGGAGCAGGCGAGAGACTCTGACTGGTCCAGCCTTGGTGGGGTGCCCATCCAGTGTACAATTTGGGAAGGGTGGTGGGGGAGTACAGACATGACTGAGGGACCCCAGCCCTGTGGCAGGTGGGATGGGCTGTTAGGGGGTGAGGACTGGGAAGGTGCACCCCCAAAGTGTCCACTGCAGATGCCCTGGACTTAGACAGTTTCCAGGTGCTGGGGGCTGGCACTGCTGCAGCCCCTGCTGTCCTCTGTGCTGCCCCCTCGATGCCCAGCATTCACATCCCATTTCCCCCAGGGCAGGTGTACTATCTGGAGCACCCTGAGAAGCTGACTCTGACAGAGGCAAGGGAGGCCTGCCGGGAAGACGGCACCCAGATCGCCAAGGTGGGCCAGCTCTTTGCTGCCTGGAAGTTCCATGGCTTGGACCACTGCAACGCTGGCTGGCTGGCAGATGGCAGTGCCCGCTACCCTGTGGCTCACCCCCGTCCCAACTGTGGGTCACCGGAGCCTGGGGTCCGAAGCTTCGGCTTCCCAGACCCGCAGAGCCGCTCATATGGCGTCTACTGCTATCGCCAACGCTAGCACCTGGGGTGGCCAACGCTGTACCTGCTCCGTTCCCTCATGGGCTGTGTATTTATTGAGTGGTTCATTTTCCCGTGCAGGTTGGGGCAATTTCAGTATTATTAGTATATCTAACAGAATCCAGCTCCTCTCTTTGCTCAGGTGAAGAGCCCAAGGCTCCCCTTCCAGGAACCCTCCTGTCCTCTCATCTGGGACATGTGGGGTTCATGGGTTTTTAGAAGGCTCTTGGCATCAGTGAATCCAGCCTGTCTCCCTGCCCCGATGAGGCTGATGCCCAGAGTGGGCATGTTCTGCCAGGGTGCACAAGGTGTCGGGGTGCAATGGCTGCAGCTCTCCCTCCGCCTCAGCCTGGGGAGGGAGAGGACATGGCGGGGGCTGTGGAGCTGGGCTTTGGGCCATGCAGTCTCCTGCCCCCTCCTGCTGCTCTGTGAAGTTGCTGGCCCAAATCAGCCCCACTGAGGAGCTGGAGCCTGAAGTGGGTCCTAGGCTTCCGGGTGAGATCCAAGGAAAGGGAGAAATCCCCCTCCTAATTCTCCCCTCCTCTTTTGGTTCCAAAGAGTCTGTGTTTTGTTTTCATTTTTCCCTATTTGGGGAGCAGCCCTCAGGTGTGTGTACTTTGTTTGGACAATAAATGGTGCTGTGACCCCTTCCTCCCTCCCCAGCCCTCCTCTGCATCTTGTTCTCTGTCTCCATGTCATTCAGTCTCAGGGCCCGGTGGGCATGGTGGGGGCAGTCCTATTCCAGGCTTTGCAGGTGGATGGGTCAGTTCACTGGGGTGGGCAGGGAATTGCATGGGCTGCCCCCTCAGGCTGACTTGGTTCTGGCCCTGCCTGTCCCATGACACACCCTGCCTATGTCCCCTCCATCCTTGCCCCCCGTGGGGTCTACGTGAGGCCCAGCGGAAGAGTGGGAGGTTCCTCCCAGGGACAGGAGGCCCTCTTGGAGGGTCTTGGAGGCCCGGGATCTTGGGGACCAACCTTCTCTGTGCCTAGCCCCGTGCCCCCCCCTTTCACCCCCACCTCAGGAAACCAGACCCGTAGCCTCTGCACAGGCACGCCCCTGCCACTCACCAACCAGTTATTCATTCAGTTCTTCACTTGCCAGGTGCTTCTCACAGTGTGGCCAGGAGCATCAGCATCTCTGGGAACTTGTTAGAAATGCAAATTCTTGGGCCCCACCCCAGACCTGCCAAGTCAGAGACTCTGGGGGTGGGCCCAGCACTCTCTTCTCACGAGCCCTCCAGGGGATTCTGATACATGCTCACATTTGAAAGCCATTGACATAGACAGTTGTGCCACCAGCTAGTGAGTGAATTAATCCATTCCTTATATCATTATTGAGCCCCTGCTATGTTACCAGTGCTCTGCTCTTTTCTTTGACCCACCCATTCTTTCCAGAGCTATAGGTAACCTGGGCGTACGTTCACCAGCAGTTGACCATACACATGTCCACACCTGAAGAGATACAGCATGCACAAACTCATGCCGGCACGTACCAACCAACACAGACACATTCACAAGGCCTCCACGGCACGCTGAGCAACTCTGATGAGGGAGGTGACCCGAGGAGGAGGCATTGGTGGAAGGACTCTGTCCGGCATGCACCCCCCTGCTCAACACTCAAGATTTGTCGGGGAATCCGTAAACAATTGAAATTGTTTACATTGCTATCCTCCAGCCTACTTAAGGGCAGAATGCCCTGACCTATTTGCTAGCAGCCGGCTAACCTAGCTAGTTTACCCCCAGAACGTGTGAGATTTCCCTTTTCCCAGACTGTCTGCAGTTGGTTTTTTCCTTTGCTCTTATAAAGACTGAGTTTTGCCCCATTCTTGGGTTCAGTCTATCAAGCACCCCCTCCCATGTTAGCCGACAATGGGACACCAAAGAACCAAACTATGCCAGGGGCCCAGACGTCTCACTTGAGTTGTTCTTGGACAATGTGCCCACTCACAAGTGCACACACTGCACCCACTGACAGATGTCACATGTGACAGCCACACCCAGGCACACTCCACATTCACACACACACACGCAGAGAATCCATCAAACATATCAGCACCCTTGTAAAAATAAAGCATAACAGACGTGACTGTCCCAGGCTCTCTGAACAGACAGGAGTCACACCAATTTGGGATCATTTGATCAAAAGTGTCCCTACTGCCACCATTCCTAAGAGCTTCTTCAGTAGACCCAGATCATGGCTGCCTTCTCTTTGAATTAAAAAAAGGGAAAAGAAAAGAAATAGATCTCTTCCAATGTCTTTATTATAATTATCATAAACTTTAGTTTTCAAAAATATAAATAGGTGCTCGGAACCCTGGTGCCTGCACGGTCCCGGGGGGTGGGAGTGGGGGAGAAGGATGGGGTGGCACTCCCAGTGGGAAGGAAAGTGCCCCCACCCAGCCCTGCCAAGAGGGACACCTGCTAGGGTGGCAGACCCGAGTGAGAGGACACTGGAAGAGGGACCCTTGGAGGAAACCTGACCCCCAAGTGATGGAAGATCCCTTTGATGGCTCTCTCCTGCCCGCTCATCGTGGGCTGCAACCCGCCCCCTCTCCCCCGAGGCTACTACCCCACACAGATGGTGCAGCCCTCCTGGCTCCTCCTCCAATACATTCAGCTGCGGTTTGGTTCCAAGTTCTTCGTGCCCTCAGGCCTCGGCCTCTTCCAGCTCCTCTGGCCCCTTCCCCCTCCTCCCCAGCTCTCCCTGGAGGTGAAATAACCAACAACTGCACTGCTCTTGGATAAAGTCAGGACACAAAAAATAATCTTATTTATTTAACTTAACCCCTCCCCTTCTCCCCGTCCCTGCACTGGTCCCTGGAAAGGCACGGTGGGAGATTGAAGAAATGTCTCTAAACTCAGTCCACGGGTTACAATAAATTTGCTTTGCTTTGGCATTTGGGGGACAAATTAGATGCAGTTTTGGCGATCCAGGGGGGTGGGTGGGTGCATACACAATGTGGGTTTTATTTTTTTCTTCTTTAATGGGATTCCTTATATGACAAAAGCGACAAGAAGAGGACACCATCTGGGTGGGACGCACTGTCAGCCTGCAGGCTCCTGGGCTCAGCATCCTGGGCGTGTTCTGGAAGCTCCTCTCAGTGGGTCGTGCTGGGGCGGTTCCTCCTTGGGGGCCGTGAGCTCCGCTTCTGTAGTCTGCGCTTGTAGGTGGTGGCTGGGGTGAAAGGGAGGTGGAAAAATAGCGGTGAGAAAGTAGGCTGAGCCTGGGCTCTGCCCAGCTTGCTCTCTCTCCCCGTGGAAACCGTGGGCTCCTTAAGCCAGCCCGAGGCTATACATGCTTCCCGGATTTCGATTTTTCTTTGAGCCTCCTTGGGCTAAGGAGATTCAGTCAGGCACTGAAAAGGAAAGTAGGCCACCAGTTTTCTCCTTAATCCTCTCAGTAAAAGTGAGCCCTCTCCTGGGGCAGGTACCTGGCTCTCTCTAGGGGCAGGGGTCAGTGATTTGTGACTGAGCAGTCCTCTGACCTCATGACCCTTGCTCAACCCTGTAGACGGTGCAGGATCCCTGGGAGAGGGTGAGCTGCCACCGCTGTGCCACGGGAACAGGGAGAAGGCTGTGCTGGCAGACTCTGGTCCTGTGCCCAGCTAGGAGTGGGAGGGGTGATGCTCACGGTCTGTGCAGGTGATCCGAGGCTCCTCCCAGTGCCCGCTGGGCTGGCACCGGATGGTGGGCACGTGGCGCTGGACAAAGCCCTCGGCGCACTGATACCGCACCAGGGAATTGATCTCATATCGGTCTTTCTTCTGCCCGAAGGTCCTGGCATGCTCCACTACGGGGGGGTTTCCGCAGGCCACTGAGGGGAAAGACACCTTTTAGAAAGAACTGTCTAAAGGTCTTCCGTGATGACCCACACTGGCTGCAATGAGACAGCCCAGAGCCCTGCCACCCAACTGTGGGCCCTGACTGCTAGCAAAAGGTGTTTCCTTTTAGTGCTAAGAATCTGGAGACCGCTGGTTCTAACATCTGGCTTCCTCAGTGATTTAGAGCAGCAGGAAGGGAATACAAAGGGGATTCTTAAGGGGATGAAGAAAGGACAGTGGGGAGGGAGAAAGGTAGGGAAAGAGGGCCAGGAAGTCCGTCTGTGGCTTCTTTATGAAAACATCCAGTTCAGGGAAAAGTGGGACCCAAAGGGGGCCTGGGGATGCAGGACTATGAGCAGGAACAGGTGGGACATGTCTTACCAGCACCTTGATGTCCAAAGACTTAAAGCTGAGGGATCAAGGCCTGACAACTCTGACCCTGGGAGCCCCAAAGAGAGAAGCTTCCAACCCAGCTGCCATGGTGGGTGTCTTCCTGCTGCCGATATCCAAGGGACTGTGTCTATGTGTGGAGTAGGGGTCTTGTCCTCTCGCCTGTGAAGTGTCTGCATATGGTCCCTGGGAGTGAGCCTACCCTTGCCCTTGGCTCTGGGATGCCCATGCTGAGAGAGGCCCCCCAGGTCAGCTCCAATTTGCTTGTTGGACAGGTGAGGAGACACCAGCCACAAGGAGACAAGGGGACCCACCTCAGATCCCACAGCAAGAACCTCAGCTAGTGCCGAAAGTCTTGAGCCCATCTGCTCTGGACCGCCGCCCAGGCCCCTGCTTACCTGTGCCCTTTTTACACGTGAAGGGCAGGTGGTAATTGCAGGGGACGTCATTCCACTCGCCCTTCTCATGCCAGATCATCACCACGCAGTCCTCTCCGGTGGCAAAGAAGTTGTCAGGCTGGTTGGGGCGCCAGTTCTCAAATTGCTGCGGGTGGGAGTGGGCGAGGGGTGAGGGGAGAGGGGGCAGGGGCAGCGCGGCTTGGCCTGACCCCACTTTCTTTCCCCTCCAGCCTCTCCCCCATCTCCTCTCTCTTTTAGCCTAACTTCTGGCTCATCGGGCAGTGGCAAAGGCTGCTGGGAGCCAGGTCAGGGTTGTCCTAGGCGCTGTGGAACCCATGGCTTCTCCACAGAACTGGTCACACGGCCTGACTCTGGTCCTTCGCAGGATCTCAGAAACCCCAAGGATCCACAGCTCCTGTTCATGAGCTGATTCCACTCCTCTTTTCCATAAAGGCTGACAAGGCTGACCATAAACTCCCCCTTGCTTGGAGAGGAACAGGGCTCTCAGGTTGGGACTCTGCTGGCCAGGGAAGTCCCCCAGGCTTCTCCTCTTAGCCTTGCTCAGGAGAGTCCCTTTTCCTCTAAGTTAATTGCTCTCAGTTGTCTCTTCCAGGGGCCCTTCTCTGAGGCCCTCGGCATTGACTCCCCGTACTGTTCACTTGGCATCTGTGTTGCTTTCTGACTGTCTCCTTGAGTAGACTCGAGTCCTTTGTGGGCAAGAGACCCCTCTCAAGAGTCCATATGTCCCTCCTGATGGTTTGCTGTCATCCCTCCTTGTCCTTCCTGGCTCCTCCCTCACCTCATGCCCTCATTCCTCCACCAGTGCAGCCTGGGCTGGTCCCCAGAGGCGGAGGTAAGTGAGACACACCTCCTTCCCTCAAGGGCTCCTGCTCAGTGAGGGCTTGCGTGTGGCTTGAATGCATCTATCCCTGAGGGTCTTCATCTCCTCCCCTTCTCTGCACCACCAGCTGTGCCCGGTGCCCCCAGCAGAACTCACCAAGGAGTGTCCATCTGACCAGCGGAAGTCCCCTTCGATGGTTCTGTCATTCAGACCGATCCACTGGTAGTCCTGAGCATTGTCTGGAGAGAGGATGTGGGTGTTGGGCCTGGCATTGGAAACCCTCAGGGTGTCAGAAACTTGAGCTCATAGAGGCAGAGGGGACCGGGGGGAGGAGGTGGGTGGGCTCCTCAGAGCATGCCACCTGCTTCTAAGTCTTTTCAAGGGTCTCAGCATGTGCCTGTTTGGGGTGCACTCCAGACCACCTCTCCAAACAGACATGGGCAGGTGACAGCCACAGAGTTAGTCTGGGGCTGACTCTGAGCAGTGGGCTGTCCTGGGTGCAGTCAGCGCTGTCAGCCCAAAGACCTCTGTCTTCTTCTCTAAGGAACTCAGGCTGTGGGGACACCCATCCCTCCCTCCCTTCCTTCCCCCACCCCTGCAGCCTCACTGGGCCCATGTCTGTCAAATTATGACAAGTGAGGCCCTTTGCCTGCATGACCGCTCTCCTCTCAGGCCCCGCTGCACTCACTGTTGACAAACTCTTGCTCCTCAGGGGTGACGATGCTGCTCAGGTGTGACTGCTGCTCCCGACACCGGCCCTCAGCATCCACCCAGGTCTCTCGGTCAGGGAAGTGGCGGTAGCAGTGGCCCTGGAACTTGGTCCAGCCTTCTTCACATACCTCCTGGTCTGCAACACAGGTCAGGGGCTTTAGGGAGGGGCCCAGGTAGACTGGAGGTGGTGGTTGCTGCCAGTCTCCTGGCATGGATTCCTGTAGTCACCCCACCTTGAATGTTGCACCTTCAAGGGAAGGGAGAGGCCCAGCTGGAGAGGGGTTCAGGTTGGAAACCAGGAAGGCCTGGTCCCCAGAGCCTCTGAGCATGTTCCCAACTTCTGGGAAATGCCACAGGCCCTGTCCTTCCCCGATTTCACCCCCCGCCCCCCATCACCCCCTCCTAAGCTTTCTTCCTGTTGAGGCCTGCTCTGGAGGGCTGGCAGGGCTCAGCAGGCCAGATGAAAAGAGGTAGGAGGGTGGGAGGTTCTGAGATTAAGGCAAAACATAGTTCAGAGGCTCTGTGGGGCTCCCGGGAGAGCAGAGCCCTGGGGAAGTGTGGAGGCAGCAGGAACCAGCAGTGCTGGGCAGGACCCGGAGCTTCCTTCCTCAGAGGCTTGGCTGGGACTGGAGGAGCAGAAATAAGCCTGCTTCAGTCCAAAGCAGACGTGGAGCTCTGAGGCTACTGATCAGAGCTGGCTCTAGTGGAACACGCTGAGTCTGCCTCTTGGAGCAAGACAGCCAGCTGGAGGCCTATGACTCAGGTCATCTGGCTTTTTATTTATTTATTTTGGTGGCAGATGGGAAGAGGGGAGGAGCTTCTCCCCTCCCAAACCTAAATTTGTAATGGGTTCTCCTTTTTTGGAGAAAAGGCCGTTTGGAGCTCTTGGAGCAGCTTAGGGGAAAAAGGGTAGAGACATGCTGGAGCCCGCTCATTCAGGATCGAAAGAGGTAGTTGTGTGTCTTCCCAATGCTGCCTTCAGTGACATCACGTTGGTAGCTTTAAATTGGCCCTAGTGGATGGGAATATTTACACCTCAGGAATTGGCAGATGCTGCCAATCAGGGCTCCCCTTCCTCTGCAAGAACTGGTTGTTAAACTGCCAGCACAGCACTGGAGAGAGGGAATTTCCAGACCCTCTCTTCCTACTCCCATTGGGCCTCTCAGCCCTGGGGCTGAGTGGAGGGACATGAACTCCTCGGCTGTATGGCAGCCTTTTTGATTGGGTGCCACCAATAGTCTGGCTGTCACAGGGAGGAAGGTCCAGTACCTGAGGGAAGGAGTCTTAGGCTGAAGGGTAGATGCTTGGCAAGGCTGGAGGAGAGACAGTCGGGAATGGTAGAGAGTGAGGGGAGAGGAGGCTGGCAGCCTGAGAAGAAAGAGGCAGAGCAGCCAGGGGAGCTGAGGAAGAGGCCTCTGGTTCCCCTGCTACCAGCACCTTCCCCAAGAGGTGAAGCAAACTTCTGGAAAGAGGCAGAGAGGCCTCAGAGAGAGCTCAGCACCATAAGGAGGACAGAGACGTCTTCCCGGGCTGGCTTGTGTGGTCAGCTCCTGGGCCACCTCAGTGCCAGAGGGCTGAGCTGGGCAGGCAGAGCTGGAGGGTGCAGCTGCTCTGGGAGGGGGGGAAGGACCATGCAGGATGGAGGCTCTGGGAAACAGAAATGGAATTCCAGGAAGGCTGGAAGCAGCAGCAGGGACAGGGTCAAGCCACAAGGCACCAGGCACCTGTGGGGTGGTGAGTGCTCAGGATTGGGAGGGGAGAAGAGATGTGACTCTGCCTAGCTGGGCACCCAGGCCCTGGCCCAGTGGAGTGGCTCCAGCACCATCTCTCTGCTCCATCAGGGTGCAGAGCCCAGGGAGGGCCCTGCCTCTGTCCCAGCAGAGCCCCCTTTCCCAGGCTGGAGCCCAAGAGCTGTTGTCTGCATGGTTGTTCCACACCCTTCTCCCCTGTGGCAAATGTTTTGGCATCCTGGGGAGAAAATCCTTGCAGCTCTCCACTCTCACCCCAGCCAAGACCCCATGAACCAATTCTTTGAGGGCTTGGGGTGAGGCTGCAGGGGAGGAGGGGTGTCCAGGCCTTTTCTTCCAGAAGCCTTAAGTTCCTCTACCAGTCTGTAACCTTGGCAGTGCCTCCAAGGAATGTGCAATCCAAAACCACCTCCCCATACTGTGCAGAACGAAAGGGAGACATCCCAGGAGTTTCAGTGGCTTTCAGAAAGTTTCTGGGTATCCAACTTGAGAGTTCATTGGAAAGGGTTTTGAGCCCCTGCTCGCTTCCATTTCTGTGTGGGCCATTGCCCTGAGCATCCAAAAGTCCCATCTCTCCTTTCCTGAGCTGGGAAGCCCCTGATGTCAGGAGGCTGCGGGTGGGGCAGGGGACTAGGAGGCACCAAAGGCGAGAGAGCTGGGGGCTCAGTCTGGCCCTGGGAGGGTTCCTGGCACACAGCTCCCTTGGCAGAGCTTGCAGCCCAGCCTAGGTGCACAAGTGGAAAGGTTGGTAAGGCCCAAGAGAGGAAACTCAGACTCTGCCCCTTCTATAGCAGGACTCTGTTCTCTCTAGCCAGCCTTTGCCTTGCACAAGGGAAGGTGAAAGGAAGCATGGGCTAGCATGGCATTGACATGGCAGCTGTCATGGTGGTGATGAAGAGGTGACATGCAGCAGTCCCTGCTCATGCATGACTTGAGCATGCTGGTGACACGGGAGCTCTCAGGCAGACAAACCACAGCTCTCGCCCCAGGAGAATAGGTAGGCAGCTCAGCAACATGGCACGGTGGCTCCCAGGGCCATAGAGGGGCCACAAAGTTCCCATGCATAGTACAGCAGGCAGACACATGCTCATGACCACACTGGTAAGATCTGTGGCTGTCATCAGAGTGAGAACCAATTACTCCCACCCTGTAGCTTCCTTCAAGACAAATGCATGGAATCAGCTCTGCCCTCTCAGTGTGATGTGTGCACCGACCTCAGTTGTGGCATCAACAGGTCTGAAAGCCCCAGAGAAGGTTAAGTGTTTTAAAGGGTCCCACAGCCCCACCTTCCAAAGAGCAGGCTGTCCCGGCCTGCACATCCTCCTGAGGTCAGATCAGCTGATGCCCCACAGGAGGGTGTTCAAGGGAAAGAGCAGAAGAAAGAGTGGGAACAGAGGGGCAGACTTCTCAGTTGTGGCCCCTGGGATGGCTGTCCGGATGGACCCTGGGGGCCCCAGTCAGGGCCTAGAGCCTGTGGTTAGGAGGGGAGGGTGAGGGAGGAGGAGGGGGTACAGCAGTTAGTAACATTAGCTGAAGCCGAGACGGCCGTACCAATCTCACACAGGTCCCCTCCGTAGCTGGGAAGGCATAAGCATGTGAAAGAGTCGATGGCATCCACGCAGGTGGCTCCATTCAGACAAGGGCTTGAGAGGCACTCATCAATGTCTGCAAGAAACCAAGGGCCACCATTAGGACTCCTGCCGGCAACTCCAGCCTTGCAAGAACTGTCGCCTCCTTATGGGTGGCCAGCCCTGCTGCTCTCCAGAGCCCTGGGAGGGGACTGGCTGGTTTTCCTAAGAATTGTTGCTGCTGCTGCTGCTGCCGCCATCTTGGAGAGCTGAACCAAAGATCCAGACAAGCGTTTTTTCTTGGATGTGTGTGATTCTTGATTGGCAAGCTTGGAGCACTGGAGCCAGGTTTCTCAGTGGGCTGAAAAGATCTGGTACTTCTGCAACCAAATGCCTTTTGTGAGAGTGAACATGGAGTTCCTCCAAGACACCTTCTCTTATGAGTATTTCAGGAAGCCATGAGATCTGAACCGGCTAAGAACATGGTGGTGAACGAAGATACTGGAAGTCAAGTTCTTGACGCTTGGTTAGAGTTCTTTCCTTTCCTGGCTTTCTCTGTAGTTACGAACCAGGGAAAGAGGGCAAGACCGTGCAGTACTAGAATGAACAACCTAGAAGTGGACTGCAGAGTATAGGTCCATGAGAAATTGGCAGCATGGAATATTTGCATGAGACTCGTTAGACTTTTGGGTTGCAGACATCTTTGTCTTCAGTAAATAAGATTCTTTATTACCAGGTAAAAATGAAGCCAGAATCTTTCAAATTTTCACCAGGTAGGCAAGGTGAGAACTGAATCTCCTAATCTGGTCTTTCTGAGAAGTAAGAAGACCTGGGGGATCTCTTCTGCTCTCTTCATGTCTGTACTCCAAAGGCTCCTACTGTGTTTTTCTGGGTTTCCTCCCTGGGAACATGACAAAAGGTATTACGAAGCTCCTCTTGCCAGGAGATTAATACAATTCTGCAATGAGTAGGTTCCACTGGCTTATGGGGCACCATATGTGGTTTGAAGATGCAGCTTCATATAACCTTATTCATATAACCTTGAGGATGTGATGACATGTCTATAGATGGTCTCCACGTGAGCAGCTAAGCCTGTTTTGGGAATAGGACCTCGGAGTCCTAAATATGTTCCAGGACTTAGTTCTTGCCTCCAGTAAGAGCAGACCAGACTTTAAACTCAATCCTCTAAAAAAATGGCAAAAGCTCTTTCCTCTGGATCCTCGTGCGAGAGCACAGTAGACATCTTCTAGGCCAGAGCGGGGTTGGTGAATTGGTGCCCCCAAATCCCATTTCAGACATCTCACTCATCCCATGAAACTCCTAATCTCCAGTTCTCGGGCATCTCTCTCTTGCCACGAAGTCCTTAACTTCATGTCAGGGTATGCACACCACGGACTAGAAACCAACAGTTCCAAGTCTGGAACTGTTCCAAGCAAAACCAAAATGCATGGCGGAACCGACTGAAATCCCGGCATGCACTCGGAGTCCCAGCATGCACCAGGATTCCCAGCAGCAGCAGTAGCAGCAATAGGCCAGGCCAGTCGGCGGGGTGGAAGCTGGGGTGGCTCTCCTGCTCCAGGAAAGCAACTGTTTGTTCTCTTTTATCCATTAGCATCATTATGGGAGATGGGAAGCACTGGGCAAGGGGAATTAAGCAAATGTAGGCGCTAAAGCAGTTGTACAGAGCAGGGGACAGGAATGGCCTCTGGGGAGAAGAGCCAGATATCCACCCTGGGGCCTCTGACCAACCCATGGGGGAGAGGGCGGGAAAGGTGGGAGGCCCCGAGGGAGCTCAGGCCAGGGGGCTTCCTGTTGTCCCAGAGGCTTATTGCACCTCACCCCCCAGGCTGCCTGAGGGCCCAGGGCAGTGTTGCTTTCCTTCTGTGTTTGGCCAGGGTACTCCCTGAGAAGACTGCACGGACTGAAGGAACCAATTCCTGGTTTTTTTTTTTTTTTTTTTGTAGGGTCCAGGATTCACAGGTGAGGAGGAAAGGAAGAGCCACATCCCGAAGACCAGAGAGCCTCTGGATGCCACAAGGGGCAGTTTACAGAGGCTGAGCCAGCATCTTCTGTAGTGGGGTGTTCTCATTAGCCACTCAGGCCAGTGGCACCCCATTTCCTCTTCTTCTGGCTGGAAGAGCCACTCTGGCCTCACATTTCCCACCTCTTTCTGTGAAGGGCACTTGGGACATCTCTTGACTTCTGGAACCAAGGGAGGCATCGGGCTAGGCCCTGCTGTGAGCGTAGAGTGGGGGTCCCAGACAAGGTGTTAGCAGGTGGAGGGGGGAAGAGCTTTGGGCAATGTGGTGGCTTCATGAAGGAAGAGAGGAAAGGGAGGGAACTAGTAACTATCAAGAACCTTCTCTGAGCCAGATGCTGACTCACACATCCATTATCCTCCCAACAGCCTGGTGGCATGGACATCATTAGGTAAGGAAACAAGTGAAGTGACTTGCCCAGGCTGGAAAGTGGGGCAGATAGATCGGAAGAGACGGAGGAGGGAGTCAGGAAATGATACTGGAAGTTGGGCCTCTGTCCCATGGAGGGAGAGAGACACTGGGGTCTTGGACTCTCAGCACCTCATTACCATTTCTGCTACAGCCACCAAGGGCTCTCCTGTCGTCACTGAGCAGGAACTCTGGAGAATGTCAAGACTCTCAGGGTCCTCTTCCCACTACTATAACCAAAAGGGTTGGTTTGTTCCTGAACAAGGCCCTCCAGCAATATTTCTAACTTAGGGGAGAAGGTAACTGAGAGCCCCTGGTGAAGGCTAGGGGAATAGAGTCACTTACAAATAACCACTTTGGTGTCTGAATTGGAGACCTCAGGTCTCCACCTTGAATAAGTCTTGTCCGGTTTTCACCTGGGTCAGAGCCCAGGACCTCCAGGTGAGTAAGAGTTTATCTGCTCACAGAAAATGCTGAATGAAGAGTGAGTGCAGGTGATTTTACTCAAGTGATACTCAACTAAAGGTGTTGCCACTCATAAAGACTGATATGAATGGCGCTCTTCAAGTTGTTTAGTGCACAACCTGTGCAGCTGTATGCGGAACTCTGGACATAACTTTCCTGGACAAGGGTGGGGGAAAATCCCCTCCAGAAGTATAGAGAAAATTTCTTAATTCATTGGATGTTGTGCACCCTGCAAAGACCTGGGATCAATCAGGATGGACAGACCTGAGCAGATACATTGACTTTCTGGGTTGGGTCTGTTAGAGAATTGAGAGAAGGATTATAAGAGTGTACTTGTCAGTTTCAATTTGCTTTTAAAATAAACATCATTAAAAAGTATGCTATCATTATTTACACTATTTCAAGTCTTTTATCTCGAATGTAACTTTAACATCCTGGTTTTTAAATTTAGTTAGTTGCCTGTTAAATTACCATGAAGTTTCTGTTAAGTCAAGAAGGTGAAATTTGTATTTTCATATTTTCACTTGCTTTTTTTTTTTTTTTCCAAAGACAACTGATAAGGGGATCTTAACCTTTGGCTGGGTGTAAGCACCACGCTCAGCCACTGAGCTAACCAGCCATCCCTATATAGGATCTGAACCTGTGGCCTTGGTGTTATCAGCACCGCACTCTCCCGAGTAAGCCATGGGCCAGCCCATCGTATTTTCACTTGCTTTGAAAGCATCTCTAAAAACAAACAAAAAAAAAAAAAAAAAAAAAAAAAAAAAAAAGAAAGCATTTCTTTCCCAGTGATAAAGGTTTCTCTGAAATTCAAACATCTCCCCTAAAGGAAGAGACAGAGTCAGATAGATCATAGATCGAAGCTCCAAACCTTAGGGTTGGCAGGTTAGCTTAATTGGTTAGAGCATGGAGCTGATAACACCAACGTTGAAGGTTTGGATCCCCTACAGACCAGCCAATCCCCATCCCCCCCAAAAAGCTCCAAACCTAGAAAGTGAAAAATGGCAGTAAAATAGAAAGGAGGTTGATAAAGTTTTAAATTTATACCCTTCTAAGTGAGAGGTTAAGAGAAGTTCACACAGCACCAGTGATGACTGGAAATTGGATGTGAGATCTGGTTAGAACAAATATTTTTCAACCTTGGCTGCAAGTTCGAATCACTGGGGGTAGTTAAATTTTTTCTTTTTCTTTTTTTAATTTAAAGATTGCTTAAAAATACCAATGCCAGAGTCCCTCTCCAAACTAATTGAATTGGAATATCTCAGGGTGGGACCCAGGCACGATGCCTCTTAAGAGCACCCCAGGTAATTCTTTTTTTTTTTTTTTTGTGGCCAGCTGCACCGCGCTCAGCCAGTGAGTGCACCGGTCGTCCCTATATAGGATCCGAACCCGCGGCGGGAGCGCTGCTGCACTCCCAGCGCTGCACTCTCCGGAGTGCGCCACGAGCTCAGCCCCGCTCCCAGGTAATTCTAAGCAGCACTAGGAGTAAAACTTCAGAGCTAGGATTAATTCCCACGGGTGCTATCAAAAATGGAGGTGGGGATACACTACTGCTTTTTAAGTGGATCAGAGTAGACTAGTCCTGCTTTTAATTGCTAAAGAATCTAAGTATTCATTAAACAGATGTTTATTTTGAAGTCAAAAGTACTGATTAATAATTTATCAGAACTTGTTTATGGAATACCAACTAAATAAGGTGAAGTAATTTTTCATAAGTTTTCTTTTAGAACTATATACAGTCTCTAACCCCCTTTATGAGGAAGAAGTTTTCCCTGAGTATTCAAATAGTGCCCGGGAATAATCCTGCGTACTGCTATGCATGGCCTTTGGAGGATCCATGCTCTTTTTAACAACTTGTGTTTCCTGGTTCTGGTGTTAAGACAACGGTGACTGAACACCATCCGCCGTATGCACTTTTTTTTTTTTTTTTTTTTTAAAGATGACCGGTAAGGGGATCTTAACCCTTGACTTGGTGTTGTCAGCACCACGCTCACCCAGTGAGCAAACCGGCCATCCCTATATGGGATCCGAACCCGTGGCCTTGTTGTTATCAGCACCGCACTCTCCTGAGTGAGCCACGGGCCGGCCCTGCCGTATGCACTTTTGCAAGCGTGTGAGCCTTGAGGGAAACCGAACAGGAGTGACTTGGGACCCCAGGGATAAGGTCATGGGGAATGAGACCCCAGGTTTTGTGCTGGGCTGATCCTCGTCACTTGCTCTTTGGAGATGCTAAAGCTTTGCCTAACCAGTGGAGTGAGTGATGGGGGAGGGAACCCATTTTTATTAAATGCATCTTCTGGCCAGATGTACACAGACGATCCTAATCCTTACAGCAGTGGTTCTCAACCCTCCAATGTGTGGCTGCACATTGGAGTCAGTTAACAAACCGTAATGCCAAGGCCACAGACCCATTTCAATCAGATCCATGGGGGTGGGTCCCAGGCATCATACTTTTTGAAAGCTGAGAACTACTTACATTGACCCCTATTTATAAATGAGGAAAGTGAGGGTTGGGCTGTGCTGAATCAGAGCAACGGAGGTTCTACAGCCACTCTCCAGTCTGGCTCCCCAGGAGGCTGGCTTCAGTTCTTTGAGACCAGCAGCTGGTTATTATGTTAAAGAGGGAGTTTCTTGTTTAGCCCATTATGTTAAGTGAATTCAAACCTCAATCTTTGATTCAGCTCACTCGACAGTTAAGCAAATTACTTAACTTCTCTGTGTTCCAGTTTCATGTGGGGGTAATTACCAAGCTGCTCACAGACCTGTCTTGAAGAAATTGTGGGGAAGAAAGTCCTTTAGAAATATACATAATCAGACAAAGGCTGTCCTTACAGAATAGTTAAGGAATGCTGAGGACACCAGCCTTGCTGTGACTTCTGATACCAGTGTCACATTTTTGCTTCAAGTGTCAGGTTAGGAAGGAATTGCCAAGAATGGAGTCACCCAACAGGGGTACAGCTATAGTCCCTAGGGTCACTACGGCCCTGTGGTAACTGCTCCCTTGGCAGTAAGGCCAGGACCTTCCTTGCATAATTCACCCTCTCTGGCCTTGGAGGCCCACAGTGTTCTCAGGTTCTGGCCCCCACACGTGGGCAGAGGCTGACCCCAATGGGGGAAAGAGTGAGCAGTTATCTACCCTAACCTGTTTATATATATATATATTTATATTTACATACAATCAAATAAATATATAAATATATATGTTTATACATATATTTTACCGTGTAAGTGCCAAGTGTACAGTATATTTATATTATATGAGTATACGGTACATAATGATGCGTTAATTTACATACATTAATATATATAAACACGGAATCTTTCTTTGGGAATGATGTAAGGCTGTGGAGGACAGTTGCCTGGCATGGTTCGCCTAGTAGTAGTTTTTTCCCCAGGATTCATTTCTCCATGTTTGCATGTGTCCTAGGAATGAAGCCCTTTTATGAAAGACCCTGGGTCTCTGATTCCTGACTTAGGAGAGAGGCTGGGGATGAGGGCATTGCGGCAGTGGAGACAGTTAACTCA
Organism: Galeopterus variegatus; assembly: GCF_000696425.1. NCBI lineage: Eukaryota > Metazoa > Chordata > Mammalia > Dermoptera > Cynocephalidae > Galeopterus > Galeopterus variegatus. The sequence goes on along the minus strand of NW_007726377.1, from coordinate 197,790 downwards.
AGAATATGAGCTTGGAGGTAACCAGGCATTTCCTCTCTCAAGGGTGGTGACGTAGAAGAGATGAAATGGCACCATGGCCACAGGCTTTGCACGTGTCCACGGGATGAGAGGTGGATTCTAATCTTGTTTTGGGGGCCGCCTCCAATCAGAGGGTCCCCAAGCTCCTCACCCATCCCACGAGCTGCTTGACTCATGGCTAAGGACAAACAGATGCTCCAGAGCAGGGGGTGCCCAGGGGAAGGGTGCCCCTGAATCCCCATGCTGGGGTGACAAGCTCTGTCTGTGGTGTTTCCTTCAGGCAAGAGGGACTCAAACCCCACCAGACTGCAGGGGGTGCCTGCTGGGGTTCACTCTGCATGAAGGAAGATGGCTCCCTCAGAGATTCCCTCCTAGGGACGGAGGGGTGCGATCAGCTATCCCCACTACTCACCCCAAGCTTTCTTTGAAGTCTCAAGTTTTATCTTCAAAATTCAAGCACATTTTGCATTCTACTCATAAAATAGTCATTGGCTTGACATAAAACTACTTACAAGCTTAATTATTTAACTTGACTTTTTTCTCCTAAAACATCATCTGGACTAGATGCTCTAGAAAGATGAGCCATGTTTATCCTGTGGCTTCTACCCACAACAGTTCATTGTGCACCTCTCCTTCCCGGTCTGAGAAGCCTCGGTTGACCTTGGTCACCTCCTCCCACCTGGGGTCCCTTCTTGGGATGAAGGAGTCCATCTAGCACCCCTGCCCTCATCCCCCACAGTTGATTGAGGGTCTGACCTATGTTGCAGTGCTCGCCAGTGTGACCAGGGGGGCACAGGCATATGACATGTCCCTCTGTCTCCTGGCAGGTCCCAGCGCCACAGGGCTCCTCAGCACAGGACCTGGCAGGGGCTGCAACCCCCAGGGGAGAGGTGGAGCATCAAGAACACAGCCATCTGGGTGCCAGCACAGCCCTGAGAATTTGCAGTTAGGGCACAAGGTCCCCTCAGTCCATGAGGCTTTGGGTCAGCATGTTTCTGGGTACTCTGTCCCTCCTGGCCACCTGGTCCACAGCATCTGGGAGGTCTTTCAAATTTTGAAAACTTTCTCAGCACAAAGGGAAGTACCAGGAATCCCAAAGCAAAAATCTGAGAAAAATCTGCTACTGGTGCCCGGAGCTTGGTGCTGGGATTACATCCAGGTGAGACAATTTATGATATGCTTTGTGCTGGGATGTGGGTGGGAACACAGGGCAGGTTTTAACCCTTCACAAAAGAGGTATTTGGACACAAAATGTCACCAGCAGATTCACTCTCTCGTCACACGCTCACTCGGAGCGGGATGTGTAACAATTTCTGGCACTATCTCAACAGTCATTCTTCTCCCTCCCTGTGCCAAGTACAGATAGTTGCATTCACATGTAAATGTTCACGTGATGTAACTCCACTGTAACGATAACGATCACTAATCTTTATAAGTGTGCACTGTGTGCAAAGTACGATGCTAGGCGCGTGCTTTATCTACATTCACATTCTATTTAATCTTCCCTGGTACAAGTCCCATTTTACAGATGAGGCTCAGAGAGGTTAAGAAGCTTGCCTGAGGCTGCACAACTCATCTCTGGTGGAGCTGTGCTTGGAACCTTAACGCTGCACTGTCTCCTACTGTGCTACAGTTGACTACAGTCTGAACTACCTGAGCACATTCAAAAGAGAAAAAAAAATCAACAATACCTGCAGTGGTTGACACTGATTCACCTGTCCCTTCCGGAGAAGCTGGGATGGACGTGTCTGTTGGGGAGGTGGCTGTTTTGGCTGTTTGGGTCTCTTCTCCTGAGTACAAAGGGCTTGAGGACTCAATTTCTAGCTGCGCCTCTGCAGGGCGCTGGGTCTGCTGGGTCCACTCGAACTCTGGGACACTGGTGCTGATGACAACATCCAGGCCTGAGGTGTGACCAGACAGGTCTCCACTGATTTCAGTCCTGTCCCCAGAAGCCATGGGAGTGGCTAAAGGCAAGCCCGATGCCTCTGTGCCTGCATTGTAGGTGGTGGTTGATTCTCCACTCACTTCCGGGGCAGCCGACCCCTCTGTGGGGCCTTCCTGAAAGGTCAAAGTGCTGCCACTCACCCCCAGGCCTGAGGCTCTCTCCAGATCAGCTTCACGGAAGGCAGACGTGGTTTTACTCAGATCGGGGGAGCCAGAAGCTTCTCCACTGGCCTCGGGGGTAGCAGATGCCCCCACCTCAGCCTCAGGATAGGCAGGTATCTCACTGCTGGATTCTGGGACTGATGACTCTTCTATCCCAGAACTCGGGATTGTTGGTGTAGCTCCACTAATGTCCCCAGACACAGAGGCTTCTCCACTGAACTCAAAAAGCTGGGGTTTGTGTGTCACAGGGGGTCTTTGGCCAAGTTCTTGGGAAACAGTAGGTTCAGTAACACCCTCTATGAACTCAGAAGTGATTAAAGTAACTTCTGGAAGCCCTGAGGCCTCCCCACTGGTGCCAGTGGCTGCAGAGGAGTCTCCGCTTACATCAGTGGTGCTGGAAAAGTCCCCACTAAAATATGGAATACTTGGTGGCTCTCCACTTGGTTCTACCAGCCCGGACTGCAGCCCACTTAGGTCCAAAAATCCGGAATGGTCTCCAGACATGTCTGGTGCTCCAGAGTGGGCACCACTGAGTTCCAAAATGCCTGAAGGTCCTTCTCCTGCTTCTTGAGCTGTTGGAGCCTGGGTTACAGATTCCACCAAAGTTCTGTCTACAAGAGAGACAGTGGGGGAACCAGACGGAAGTCCACTGCCATCATATGCTCCCGAGGGCAGGCTGCTCCCAGTCTCAGCGCCAGAGGCTTCTCCACTGACCTCAGCTACTTCATGCGGTAGGCCACTGAATTCTGGAGCCTGGGAGGTAAACCCACTGAAATCGATTGTTCCAGAAGATTGTCCACTGACATCCACTATCCCAGATGTGCCTGACAGATCTGCTTCCCTGGAAGGGAAGCCACTGAGTTCCACAGATCCTAAGCCTTCTTCTTCTTTAAATGTAGTAGGGGTTACTTCAACCAAACTGGTGTCCACAAATGTAATACCAGAAGATTCCCCACTACCACTCATGACACTAGAAACCAGGTCAGGGATTCCAGGTGTCATCCCACTGAACCCTGGCAACCCTGATGGCTGCCCACTGAGATCAGGGACCCCAGATGTTTCTCCACTCAGGTCGGTTATGCCATATAGTTGGCCACCACCATAAAGAACTCCAGATGCTTCTCCACTGACATCTGGTTGCCCAGAGGACAGTCCACTAAGCTCAGTCACTCCAGATATTTCTCCACTCGTGTCAGGAAACCCTGATGGCTGCCCACTGACCTCAAAAATCCCGGATGTTCCCCCACTGATGTCAGGAAACCCTGATGGCTGCCCACTGACTTCCAAAATCCCAGATGTTCCCCCACTGATGTCCAGAAACCCTGATGACTGTCCACTGACACCAAAGAGTCCAGATGTTTCCCCACTGATGTCAGGAGATCCAGATGTTTGGCCACTGAGTTCAGCTCCTGAAGGGAGTCCACTGGCTCCCCCACTAATGTCCAACTCACTGAAGGGCCACCCAGATATTTCTCCTGCACCACTGATGTCAATGGTTCCCCTCCCTTCCAGTTCACTTGCAGTGGTAGTTGTGACCACTTCCACCAATGTGGTTTCCACTAGAGAGACAGTTGGGAAACCAGACGGAAGTCCACTAAAGTCAGGCAGGCCAGAGAACGGGCCGCTTCCAAGGTCCACCCCAGAATACTCACCACTAAATCCAGAGGGAAGTCCACTTGCTTCTGGAGCTTTCCCACTTCCTACAGTTCCAGAAGGCAGTCTGCCAAAATCCAAGGTTCCAGAAGCAGACCCTGCCAGGTCTTCTTTTCCAGAAGGCAATCCACTGAGATCCTCAGCTCCAGAAGCTGAGGTCTCTAGACCTTCCTTTCCAGAAGGAAGCCCGCTGAGGTCCCCTACTCCAGAAGCAGAGGTCTCTAGAACTTCTCCAGAAGGAAGTCCACTGAGGTCTCCTACTCCAGAGGCAGAGGTCTCTGGAACTTCTCCTCCAGAAGGAAGTCCACTGAGGTCTCCTACTCCAGAGGCAGAGGTCTCTGGAACTTCTTCTCCAGAAGGAAGTCCACTGAGGTCCCCTATAGAGGCAGAGATCTCTAGAACTTCCCCTCCAGAAGGAAGTCCACTGAGGTCCCCTACTCCAGAGGCAGAGGTCTCTAGAACTTCCCCTCCAGAAGGAACTCCACTGAGGTCTCCTACTCCAGAGGCAGAGGTCTCTAGAACTTCCCCTCCAGAAGGAACTCCACTGAGGTCTCCTACTCCAGAGGCAGAGGTCTCTAGAACTTCCCCTCCAGAAGGAACTCCACTGAGGTCTCCTACTCCAGAGGCAGAGGTCTCTAGAACTTCCCCTCCAGAAGGAACTCCACTGAGGTCTCCTACTCCAGAGGCAGAGGTCTCTAGAACTTCCCCTCCAGAAGGAACTCCACTGAGGTCTCCTACTCCAGAGGCAGAGGTTTCTAGAACTTCCCCTCCAGAAGGAAGTCCACTGAGGTCTCCTACTCCAGAGGCAGAGGTCTCTAGACCTTCTCCAGAAGGAAGCCTGCTGAGGTCCCCTACTCCAGAGGCAGAAGTCTCTAGAACTTCTTCTCCAGAAGGAAGTCCACTGAGGTCCCCTACTCCAGAAGCAGAGACCTCCAGGCCCTCACCTCCAGAAGGCAGCTCACTAACCTTAGGAGTGCTGGACCACTCAATTCTATCTTCATCTCCAGAGGCCAATCCACTTTCCATGGGCAGGCCTGAGCCCACTGTGGAGGTGAGACCACTGGATTCCAGGTCTTCAGATGGCAGTCCACTTGCACTGCTCCCTGAGGGCTGCCAACTGGAGTCAGGGTGTCCTGAAGCTTCTCCACTGCCTGTGAAGTCACCACTGATGTCAGGGGCCCCAGATGCCTCCCAAGAGCCTGGTAGCTGAGTCCCACTGGGCACTGGGGGTGAAAGTGTGTACGGCCCCTCCGAGGGGAATGGCTCCTCCGAGGCAGAGGGAACTTCAGCTGTAGAAGGGCCTTCTGTGCTTTCCTCTGTTGCTGTGCCAGTGGGAGGCCAGGTAGGAGGGATCTCTGCAGGAAAGGAGGAAGAAAGATGAGGTGTGGATTTACTAACTCTGTCCTATTTTGAACTCATACATAGAAAGTGAACTCCGTTTCTCCCACAGCAAAACTTTTCTCTCAAGAGCTCAGAGATGTGTCCAGATGTTTTCTAACAGGGAACTGTGTAAGTGTGTTGGGAAGGAAGGAAGGATGGAAGGAGACAGGAAGGAAGGGGACCAGGAAGCTCCCCTCACTCCCCTCAGGGCCACAGGGTACACAGGTTGTGCTTTGTGAGACTCTAGGTAGCGCCACCTACACAACCCATTGGATGTGGGGGCTTGGCCACCTCCGAAGGCAACCAAGGTCACCCTTCAAGTGCATTATTATCTCATTTACCTAAATTCATAGTTTTCAAAGTGTGGTCCCTGGACCAGCAGCACCAACAGCACCAGCAGCACCTGGGAGCTTGATAAAGAAGCACATTCCCACACCCCACGCAGCCCACTGACTCAGAAGCTCTGGGCAGGCCCAGGACGCCGTGTCCTCCTGGTGATGCAGATGCCCGCTCGACTGTGAAAACTGCCCCTCTCAACCCATCCCTCTGAGGCAGGGAGGGTCAGGTGGTGCTGTTAGTAAAAGATACATTAATGTTTTCAATTCTGAGAGCTCTATTACAGAGGATGTGAAAAATAGTAAAAAAGAAAACCCTACCATTCAAATAATCATGGTTACATTCTTTTCTTTCGGGCTTGTTTCCTTTGGCATTTAAAAAACAACCTACGTGGCTTTTGTACCTTGCATATATGAGGGTACTGCAAAAAATTCATGGAAAAATCTCTATTATCTTTTAATTCCATTTTTCCATGAACTTTTTGAAGTACCCTTGTACTTTTGGGCTTATTTTTCAGATGAAGCATTTTATCACTGAGGGTGCTGGGTCCATTGAGTAGGTTCACAGTCCACTCTTGTTTAGAGGAGAATCTTGGGGGTGGGAGTGGGGGAGTGAAGTACAGCCATGGTGGCATGCATGATGATTTTAGATGGCACCCAGAAAGACTTTCTTTTTATTTTGATAATTATGCTTTCAGAAACACACCAGGATGACCATTTACAGTCAGGATATAACAATTCCCTTTTAAATAAATTTTAAATTTCTTTTTTAAAGCAAATCAATTTAAAGAAAAAGAAACAATAGTACAAAGGTTTCCACATATGGCTGAAATCAGTGAGGTGGTCAGAAACTGAAGTTTAGAAAACATTTCTATGGGGCTGTTGGAGCTACTTTCCCATTGATAACTCCCCTCTAGTGGTTGCCCGAGTTCTGTGTCAAGTCACAACCTCACACCAAAGAGGACTAAGTTTTTCTTGTTCTGGTGAAGGTGTGTCTGCTGGGTGAGCTCTCTGGGCTGGAATCCCACCTGCTGTACAGAAGCATTCCTACCTGGCATGGAGGAAGGACAGGCTTCAAATTTCCGGCACCCAGAGGAGCACCTGGCACTGGTGCTCGGGAACTATGCGTGGAATAAATGGCTGGATGAATCAGTGGGAAGCTCTGTTACACTGTTTTCTTCAGATGCACATACCCTCCAGGGGAGCTGACTCTACTAAACACACACATTACTCTACGTTGCTTTAATTCAGCCTTACCCAGACTGGGAGCCACTAGATGTTAACAGTGCTCCATGAAAACAAAAAGACTCTGTGGTCAGGTTCACTGGGACACACTGCCTACATTACCTCCTTTTGGAGACTTACCGTGCAAATTAGCATGTGCAAGGCTCCGAGAAGTTCTGCAGTGAGGAAACCTGTCAATTTCTGTAAGCCAGCACTTCCCAAACCTTAGTGGCAGCAAAACACTTTTTCCAACAAGGTTTGGTGACTGCTGCTTTCATCCTATCAGTATGTTTTGGCTAGGGAGGCCTGGCTTAGCAGAGGGACACAGAAGGAGGAGAAAGGCAAGGAGACGGGTCACAGCAGACTTCCAACAATAACCCCCTCCCTGGTTCTTTCCCCTCTATTGAAGATCCTTCTACATGAGAGGTTAACAAAGGTTAGGGTAGGGTGGTCAGTGCGGGAGGACAGAATAGCTGAGGGCCTTTTGATTGGCACGGTGCCGGACATTTGTAGTATGTGTGCAGGAGACATAAAGGAAAGGAAACAGTGAATATGTGTGTGAGTGTTTTATGAACTGTCCTTGTCACTCCGAAGCAGGTCCTAGAGGCCAGCTGAGGTGGACAAAGTTGCCCACAGCAGTACACCTAGCCAGTGTCAGGGCTGGAGAAACAGAGCACAGGTCCCAGGGAGAGAAACCACCCCCCTGGCACACCATAGGCAGACAGGGGTGTGTCCCAGAGCCTAAGCCACACCAACCTGGCAGTGGGGATGTGGCCCCTGGGGTGTAGACTTGCTCCCATTCTGTCTGGTTTTCTGGTTCAATGGTGAAGTCTGGGACTGCAGTTGTCTCCTCTCCCGAGGGGACAGCAGCCACACCAGGCACTACTTGGGTAGTAATCCAGTCCTCTACAGCAGATGGTGCTGTGGGTGTGCCACGCTCCTCTTCTCCTGGAGAGGTCACTGCTGAAACACCTAAAAGGGACGTGGGTGGTGAGGGTCCCTCCCTTCCCAGTGACCCACCCCAGGCTGGCCCTTCTTGAGAGGAGCTAGGGGACTCTGAGGTGGGCCAGGCCTGTGCAAGAGCCTTACTGGGCCACCCCCAACCACCTCCCAGTTCAGCAAGATGGCTCTTTGCCTTCTCAATTAATAAGAGCCATTTGTGCCAACTACAGTATCAGTATGCACACATCATTGGCAGTTTAGTTCTTGGTGGTCTGGGACATCTCTCCTGCAGAATCTATCAAACATGCCAGGCATTGCTCTAAAGGCTTTATGTATATAAAATTATTTTATCTCACAACAGCCTTATGAGATAAGTACTGTTATCCTATTTTATAGATGGAGAAACTGAGGCACGGGGCTATGTGACTTGCCCAGGGTCAGTGGCTTATAAGTAGCAGATCTATTTTTTGAATTCAGGTATCTGGTGCCATACTCCATCCTTTCAACTACTGTACAATTCTGCCTATCTTGGGGACAGAGATTATGCTCCAAGTGTGTCAGGACCAAAAACAGGAGCGTGTTACTTAAATGCCATGAAAGTCACCCTGGCATTTGCAGCGGTGAGGGTAGGATTCATCAACTGAGGGTAGCCCTCTCGTTGGGGGGAAACCAGCAGGGGGCTTAGGAAGAAAGCCAATAACTTTATTTGGAAATAATGATAGAGTCACATAAAGTTGCAAAGGCATTCAGTTTTGACAATAATATGGAAAATATGCCACAAGCTGTAACTACAATTTACATTCTGATCCGTGCACCCAGACACTCCACAGACTCTGAGAAGTCATCCAATTAGAGCCCAGCAATGCCTTGGCCACGCCCTGGCCACGCCCACTGCATTGCTGATGACATCACTCACAGGCGTCTAACTGGTAGTGATGGTTGTCATGGTAGCGTCGCCATGGCATGGGTCGATTAAAACCGTGAATTACTGGTGCTTAGTGAAGAATAGCATAATTTGATTAAACTCATCACAAATACAAGCTGGAGGTAATTTGACATGCATGTGCGACTTAAAACAGTATATATATATGTGTGTTTATATACACATATATATACCAGGGTACTTCAAAAAGTTTATGGCAAAATTCACATTATCTTTCAATTCTATTTTCCACGGCCTTTCTGAAGTTCCCTCGTATATATAGTGGAAGTGCTTCATATGCGCTATCCCAGTGAACGTCCTCATGGCAACTCTCTTTGAAGTAGGAGCTATTATATCACCATTTTGTAGATGAAGCAGAGGAAAAGAGGGGTTAAGGCACTTGCCCAGGGTCACACAGCTATTAAGTACTAGAGCCATAATTCAAACTCAGGTCTGCCTGATTTTAGTGCCCAAGTTCTTACTTCTCTCTACCTGTCTCTGGGGAACTTTAGAAGGATGACCTTGCCCTGGGGTCAAAGCCTAAGGTCTTGCTCCCTCTGGAGCTGCCCTTACCCCAGAGGGACTGGCTTTTTGTTGCTTGCACTGATAGATGGGGATAGTGGCCAGGGGCCAGGAGGGGTGAGCCCAGGGGGGGTCACTGCCGGCAGAAGGGGGTGCTAGAGAAGAGACGAGGGCTCATACCTCGGAAGCAGAAGGCGTGGTGCCGGGACTGTGGATCTGGGAGGCCTGTCTGGTTGGGATAGAGGTAGACGGTTCTCACTCCTGGCTTGTCCCCACCACAGGCGGGCCGTGGAGTGACGATGGGGTAGCGGAGGCTGCCATCAGCCAGCCAGCCGGCATAGCACTTGTCCAGGCCACGGCTCCAGGCGGCGTACAACTGGCCAGTGGTGGCCAGTGTGGCGTTGTGGGATTCACAGAACTCCACTGCTTCCTGGAAGGTGAACTGCTCGAGGCGTGTGGCAAAGAACACCTCCCCTGGGGGCAGATGTGGGTGGTGGTGTGAGCCTCCATGCCCACAGCCAGAGCAGCCTCTGGTCATCCAGGGGCAGAGCTCCCGCCACTCCCAACCCTACCACCAGCGTTAGACACCCACCATGGCACACACAGGTTAAAAACCCAGGCCACCCTTCCTGACCATTCCCCCTTAGATCTCCTGGGCCACTGGGAAGTAGGATGACCAACTGCTCTGGTTTGTATGAACTCCGATATGCATATAAATTAGCCCCATTGTATAGATGAGGAAGGAGGATTAGAAAGGTAAAGTGACTTGCCCAGGGTCCTGAAACCATGACAGTGCTGAAATCTTTCCAGAACACCAGCATTTCTAAAATTGCGTTCAGTGGAGTAGTAATTTGATAATTTTCATTGAATTTAAAAGAAATGAAATAAAACAGAATAAAGGTCTGTGATAAATAAGCAATGCCCAGTTAAAGAGAATTAAAGAGGTTTTTTACTGCAGGACTTCTCAGAGCCTTTGATTTGGTTATAGGCATTGGGACTCTCCAAGAGGTAGATGGTGGATATTACATTTATTTATAATATAAATAACTTTATTATTACATTTATTTAATAATAAATTTAATAAATTACATTTATTTAATAATAAACTCCTTTTGTAAGGAACCAATGCTCCCCTGCAATGCTGGGGAAACCACACGAACCGCCTGGAAGGGAGAGAAGGGGCTTGATCTGAGAGCGGGGCTGGGTGGGCCTTCTTCCATAAACAGGATCTTTTCCCACCTGGGAAGCTGGGTGGAAGCAGGGGTGGGTGGGTGGTAATCCCCCTCCTCTTTGTGTCTCCCTGTCAGCCCCCTGCCCATCAGGGCCCGAAATGTGAGAATGTGGCCTGTACCCTCCAGCTTATCCACATAGCAGTAGACATCGTAAGTTTCTGATGACGGGCGCACGCCGTAGGTCCTGACCCCCGGGCTGCTGTCCTTGTCACCCACACACGGGGTCCGTGGGCTCACAATGGGGTATCTGCAAAGGAGGATGGGAAGGAAGGATGAGAGCCTGTTGTGGAGGTTGGGGAATGCAGGGCCCTAGGGTGAGGCTGCGAGGCCAGCTGGGGACTTGGGCAGGGTGTGTCTCCAGTTGTCTGATGGGATTCAAACCAGGAAGGAGCCCTTCCTGCAGCACGTTCCCTGAGCAGCTGGGGAAGGGTCTGGTGACCCCTGGGGGATGCCTGGTTTTGGAAGAGAGCCCGCTGCATGGAAGGGGACTGGGCCAAGCTGCAGGGGACTGCGAGACTTGAGGAGGGAGTCCCTGGAGCAGGGGCTCCCTTTGTATGTCTTTTGGGGGGAAAGGACCAAGAACTTAATATCACCTGGTGCCCTTCACCATCCTTTCAGAATATGTCTTAGTTCTAGGGGAGAAATTAAAGAAGCAGCTGTGGGGTCACTCATTCATTCATTAATCCACAAGGTCTTGGGTTCCCACTCTCTGCTGGGTGCCATGCCAGACTGTGGCCCCTTAAGCCTGACTCTGAAGGTTGGGTTTGGACTGGAGAGGGGCCCAGCTTGTCCTTCACCTGACAGTCTGGTCTTGCAGCCAGCCGGCGTCACACTGCTCGTAGCCTGCTTCGTAGGCGGCCTGGAGCTGCTCGGGCGAGGCCATGACCGCCCCGGTGTTCAGGCAGGCCTGCTGCGCCTCCTCGAAGGTCAGCGAGTAGCGGGTGGATCCTGGGCGGTAGTGGAACACGACCCCTGGGTGGGGAGGAGAGAGAGAGAAGGACAGAGAGGTCAGGCTCAGGGTGTGGACTGGGCACTGCCATGCTGGTGCCCACGGTGCCTGGTTCTCAAGGCTTCACGGGCACGGAGGGAGCCCAACTCCTCCCTTCTGACATATTGGATTTGTCTGGGCAATTCTGACTGAAATCCCACTTGGTGGCATCGTGGGTGCAACGGTGCATGGCAGTCCGTCTGCCCCTCCCCTGGGTGGGGACATCACCGTGACCCTGGTGGAGGTCACACCAGGATATTCTTGTTCACGGACTTGAGTTTGGGGAGCAGCTGAGCTCTGTGCTGTGTGGATCCCAGTCCTCCAGACATTTATTAAGCACCTGGAACACTATCATCCTACAGCAGAGGTTGGAAGCATCTTCTGGAAAGAGCCAGATAGTAAATATTTTAGGCTCCGTGGGCTCTGTGGTTTCTGTTACAACTACTGAGCCCTGCTACGACTGTCCTAAGTTAGCTGCAGGCCACACTTTAATCAACGGGAATGGCTTTGTTCCAATCAAACTTTATTTGTGGACACTGAAATTTGCATTTTATATAATTTTCATGTGTCACAAAATGTTAATTTTTTCCTTTCAACTATCTAAGAATGTAAAAACCATTCTTAGTTCATGGGCCATATAGGAACAACTGGATTTGGCCTGGTGGCTATAGTTTGCTGACCCTTGTCCTGGAAGGCCAGAGCTGTGAGAGGCCTCAGGGGTCCTCTAGAGCAGTGGTTTTCAAGTGGTTCTATTTTGTGGAGGTGCCTGATGGGGCAATGAGGGACCCTGGGCAGGAGGAGCCCCAGTTCTCCATGCCACCCCACTTAGATCCGTGTGGCACCTTTATCTGCTTGATAGATACATTGGTTTCCACATATGACTTCATTTGAAATAAATGCTTTGTGGCAAAAGAGTGTGGACATGACTGGTCTGGCCTTTTTGTTTTACAGATGAGGACAGCAGAGTCTGAGAGGAGAGAGGCTTGTCACAGGTCTCACAACCAGGACGGTCTTCTGACCCCCAGGAGATGTTCTTTCCACCTGCTCCCTGCCGTATACCCCTGAGGAGCAGGCACTTACCCCCTGGCAAGCGTGGCTGCCCAGGGACCTCGGCTGCACCTGGGGCAGCGGTCACGTGCACGACCAGGTCCTCGCTGGTGAAGGCCGTGGCAGAGCCCAGCCCGGGTGTGGATTCTTCGGGAAAGCTCCAGGGCCTGGTGGTCTCTCCAGTCCTGTTCTCAGCCTCAGGGGAGGCGGTGGCCCCTATGTCAGGGGCTGATGTGAAGGGCTCCTCGAGCTCCGGCACAGTGGGGGGGATGCTGAAGATGGGCTTCACGGTGAGGATCGCACTGCCGCGGGCTTCACCTTCGGTGATGTTGCGGGGCAGCGGCAGCTCCATGTCAGGCCAGGTCACCGTCTGCACAGTGATGTCCTCCTCACCACCCACCCCGAAGAAGTTTTCTGGGATGTCCACAAAGTCTTCACCTGGGGCAGGGGACAAAGACAAGCTTAAGCCACTCAGCTTGGGACTGGCTTGACGGGGAGGAGGGGCAGCTGGAGGTGAGCATGGGCTCCCCTCCTTCTCTGCTGGGGCAGGAAGGCACGCTGCCTGGTGCACTGCAGGGGTCCTCAGGTATCTGGGTAATCACTATAGGAGTCCCTACAGTTTCACGTTTGCAAAAGAATGCAGGACACTGACCACTTGGCATGCTGCTTATTAAATCAGTTCTCACCCGACATCCATCCTGCTTGTCACCAGTGCCACCTCAACCTCCTGAGAGGCCTCTTGCTGACTGTCTATATTGTAACTGTCCAACAGGACGATGTAAATCAGTTATAAAGGGAAACTGTAAAGTCTCACAGAAGATGCAGCTCATGAAATTGATGAAGGTGATGTTGGAGAACTGCCTGCCTCACGGTGATGGACAAATGAGGGTCTGGCAGAAGTAAGCCAGTTAATTCAGAGAAAATACATAAGGGTGATACTACTCCTAAGAGAGGGGTTAGAATATCGAAAGGTTAAGGGCCGGCCCGGTGGCGCACTGGAGAGTGCACCGCTTGGGAAGCGTGGCGGCGCTCCCGCCGAGGGTTCGGATCCCACATACAGACCGGTTCCTGCTCACTGGCTGAGCGAGGTGTGGGCGCAACACCGAGGGTTGCGATCCCGTTGCCGGTCAGTAAAAAAGACAAAAGGAAAAAAAAAAAAAAAGAATATCGAAAGGTTGAGAGAGGTTATGGGGAGAGATCCTAATTATTTTTGCAAAAATAACCCTTTTTTTTTTTTTTGACTGAGGATTGCAACCCTCGGCAGGGTGTGGTCCGCACTGCGCTCAGATAGTGAGCTCACTGGCCATCCCTATATAGGATCCGAACCCGCGGCCTCAGCGCCACACTCTCCCGAGTGAGCCACGGGGCCGACCCCCAAAATAACCCTTTTTGCTGTGGAAGTGAAATATGAAATCAGCTGTTATTGCCTTATCACCTATTCCATTGTAAAATTTATACAACTCCTCATCCATCTTATTCATTGTTTTTTCCTCCAGGAATTAGCACTTAATTGTAATCATAAAATAAATTGTGTTAAATATGAGATAAAAACTTATTTAAAAAAATTTAGTCTAATTTTTCAAAATAAAGTCCCTGTCAAACTTCCCCTTCTCTTTTCTACACTTTGACCCTCCTTTGAAGCTCATTCAGTTTAAAAGGCCAGATGAGAGCGCCCTCCAGTGGGAGCATGGTCTCATGTCAGGCTCCTGCCATCTTCCATATGATTCCACCATCACCCCATTAGACAGATGAGGAAAGCGAGGCTTCAGGCCTTGACTTTCCCAGGGTTGCAATGTAGTAAGTTGCAAGGCAGAGCTGCGATTCAGACCTGACAAAGCAGATTCTACAGCTCATGCTTCTAACCCTGTTCTGTGCTGATTGGATGAGACAGGGCTGGATACGCTGCAGCCTCTAACATTTGTACCTTTGCTCTTCCTAGGAATCTGTGAAAATGGGGGGCGGGGGACTGGGGAAAGTTGGTAGACTGGTACAAAGTTACAAAGTTACAATTAGATAGGAAGAGTAAGTTCTGGTGCCCCAGGGTGACAACAGCTGATAATACTGTATTGTGTATTTCAAGATAGACAGAAAAGAGGATCTTGAATGCTATAACCACAAAGAAATGATAAATGTTTAGGTAATAGATACGCTAACTATTCTGATGGGATCATTATAAAATATAGGCGTGTATTGAAACAACAAACTGTACCCCATAGACATATATAATGGAAAAAAATAAAATGAGAGGATGCTAAAAACATGAGGCTCAGGTACCCAGTGGCCTCTTGAAGGGGCAAAAACCAACCCTCCCTTTCCAAGATCTTCTCTTCCTCTGTGGCATGAACCCCCCTCCTGAGCCTCTGGTTGCAGCCCCACCTGTGTAGCAGATGGCATCATAGTGGGATGAGGGGTCGGGGTAGCCTGTCTGGTTGGCGTGCAGGTAGACGGTCCTCACGCCCAGCAGGTTGCCCCCACAGTTGGGTCGGGCCTTGGAGATGGGATAGCGCACGCTGCGGTCAGCCAGCCAGCCCGCGCTGCACATGTCCATGCCGCTCTGCCAGGCCAGGTAGAGCTGGCCGGTGGTGGCCAGCCGGGCGCCCAGCCGCCGGCATTCATTGGATGCTTCTTGGAAAGTGAACTTCTCTGGAGACGTCGCATAAAAGACCTCACCTGTGAAGGACACAGCCGGTAGCATGACGGTCTCTCTCCCATATCCCTTGCCATGTCCCCAGAGATCAATGCCTTTCCTTGAGGTCTTGAGAGTCCTCTAACTCGGTCTGGCCTCTAACTTCCCAAAGTCCTTTTCCCACAGTTTCATGGGCAGGACATCAATTTCCTAAAACAAGGGTGACATCCTCCTGCTCAAAAGCATCTTTGCCCCACCGTTTGTTGTGTAACTTCCCACCATGAGGGATCTTTCCTATGAGTTAAGCATTGCCCACTCAAAGCAAATCCTTGAAAAAGATTCAGATTCTGATGGGAAAAGCAGGCATCAGACTTTGACCCTTTAGAGCAGTGGTTCCCAAACTGGGGTCTCTAGGTCCTGAAAAGGCTGTAAGGGCATCATTTGTGGCCTGTGAAGTTTAAAAATATATTTCCGAAAACCTAACAAGGTTGTGCCAGGGGTAGGGGTGGGGGTGGTGGGCATCTGCTCATGGGGATCATTCAGGTTGCCCCTGCTCAGTGGCAGCTCTGCTTGGCTGTTCTATTCATCTTTGGTTAGCTAAATGTGGGTATGCAAGTTGTTGTTACCCAATAGGTGGGCTTGGCCCCTGGCGAGAACGAGGAGGGGGGCTATGGTCTGCTCCTGCCTCAGCTGAGCCAGCTCATCAGCTCTTTTCCCAGCCTGGAGGCGCTGTGAGTGCTGGGCTCGTAGCTGGGGGCTGGGGGAGTGGGG
>NW_007726377.1:144800-181634 GCF_000696425.1 Galeopterus variegatus | reverse complement strand
GGGGGTGGGTGGGGGGTGGGGGCAGTTGCCAGAGGTAGCAGAGTCTGGAATGTCCAAAGGGTAGATGGGTACAGATTGTGGAAGGGGTGTCCTCCACATGTTTGGGTAACTCTGTGACCAAAATTAGTGCCCTTTACAAAACAGAAAAAACCAGGTTCCTTCCCGCTGTCTCCGATTTGCCCACTGGGAAGGCCTGGAATAGGGCTGGGGCAGGCAGCAGAGAAGCTGAGACAGGGCGGCTGGCAGCCAGCTCTCGTGGGAACTTTGTTGCTGATGGGCCCACCTTGGAGTGGCCTGGGTGTCCCTTGTGAGAGTGACAAGGCTGGACTGGGCTTTGATGGTGCAGGAGACCTGAAGGATAGGGATGAGCTGCCCAGAGCAGCCTGGTCCTGGGTGGGAGGAGCAGTCCTAGGTGAGAGAACTCCTGTGACACATGCACATGGCCTGGTGGTGACGCCAGACAGTTAGCAGATACTTGGGGCCATCGAGACCTTCTCTAAAATGGAGGGTGAGGGGTCCCACCCTCCTGTAGGTCCCACCCCCACCCCTTCATGGCAGAGGAGGATCCAGATGTCAGGCCCTGAGCTAGCGCCCTGCCCAGAGCAAGCCTGTGCTATCCCCATCCCGAGTTTGGGTGGGGTGATGGGGAGGAGAAGGGGGCTCTGGGGAGGGAGCAGGGCTGCTCCTGGCAGGCAGGGGAGCCTCACCCTCCATCTCCTCGGCGAAGCAGTACACGTCGTAGGTCTCATTGGTGTCTCGGATGCCGTAGGTTCTCACACCAGGAAACTCGTCCTTGTCTCCATAGCAGCCTTCCCGGGGAGTGTGGATGGGGTACCTGCCAGGAATCCAAAGTGGGGGTGTGACTCTCAGGGGACACAGGGAAGCCCATGGCCTGAGTCCTCACAGGAGGAAAAGGTGACATATCGCATTTGACTGTGTCTGCTCTGCATATGTGGACCTCCTGTCTGCTTTTCAGTTATTAATGATTAAAGGTGGCCCCTTTACTGGGTATTTATTGGTACCAAACGTGCTCTATCAGGGGCCTGCAAACTTTTTCTGTGAAAGGACGGATAGTAAATATTTTAGGTTTTGCAGGCCATAAGGTCTCTGTGATGACACTCAGCTGCCACTGTGGCACGAAGCAGCCACAGACAATTTACAAACAAATGAGCATGGTTGTGTTCCAATAAAACTGCATTTGTAGAAACAAGGGGAGGGTTGCATTTGGCCCGTGGGCCCCTGCTCCATAGCATCAGCCCAGTGAGACAGGTGCTATAATGACTATTTTACACTTGGAGAAACTGGGGCTCAGAGATATTAAACAATTTGTCCGAGGTCACACAACTTCCAAGTGCCAGAGCTGGGATTTGAGTCGGCTCTGTCTAAGGCCAAGGTGTGGGCTCTTGCACTATGCTAGACTGTCTGATCTTTTTATTTACTTATGTATGTATTTATTTATTTATAATGGTTAGTTGTTTCTGTGCCCTAAGTTCTCTTTGCCTATCCTAAGATTGCAAGATATTTTCCTCTGTTTTCTCCCTGAGGCTTTGTGGTTCTGGCTTTTACAGTTAGAGCTATGATGTGCCTGGAATGAACTGTGTCTTGCCTGCACAGTCTCATTTACAAGGCATGGAGAACCCTGCAGGGCAGGGCTGCATCTGCACTGCTGTGCAACCTACTCTCCCCAACACCCGCACCCAAGAAGCTTACTTAGTGTATGTCTTGCCTTATTTAAAACAAAAAGGATGTAAGATGGCTTACAAAAATACCGAAAACACCAAACTTAACAACAACAACAACAATAGCAGTGAGTGAGAAAATTGTGGCAAAGGGAAAAATGGGTAGGAAGGAGATGACGTGCAGGACAAGGTTGCTGGCAGCCACCCACTCCATTATAAGAGAAAATAACAAAGATTTGGGATGGGTCATTGGGTGCCCGTGTTGGCCAGGGAGACCCTAACCTAGGCTGGCATGGTGTCACGCTGGAGCCAGCTCAGTGTTGGTCAGCGTTCCACCCCATCACCCGCCCCTTTCCACTGTGGCCTCTGACCCCTGGCCCCCGGTGCTGATGCCCCACTCTGCTGGTGGGCTGGGGGCTACCTGACAGTCTGGTCAGCCAGCCAGCCAGCATCGCACTGGTGGAAGCCGTCCTCATAGGCAGCCTGCAGCTGCTCAGGTGTGGCAATGATGGCACTGTTCTGCAGGCAGGCCCGCTGCGCCCTGTCAAAGTCGAGGGTGTAGCGCGTGGAGATGGCTCTGTAATGGAACACGATACCTGCAAGACACATGTGGGCGGGAGAGCTGGTGAAGCACAGCCTCTGATCATTCAGGCCCTCACAGAATTACGGTGGCAGTCACATGGACAGTCTGGTCCAGGCTGATGCATGGATCCTTCTCCACATCTGCATGGGGTCCTGCTGACTTTGCTGGAACACCCCCGGCAATGGGGAACTCACTACCTCACAAGACATTCCTTTTTGAATGCTTATATAATTCCGATCATCAGAAAGTTCTCTGAATTAAACTAAAATCTGCCTCCTTATAATTTTTTTTTTTTTTTGGTTATTCCAGGACCCTATATTGCTTTGGGAATGAGACTCTCATGCACCCGCAGCCCAGGGGCGACCTGAGGGAGCCTTGTTTAAGGTACATCCAGGAGACGTACATGTCAGTCTTTGACAAAGTCCTCTCACTATACCTCCCCCTGTGAAAAATATGGTGCTGACCAAAGTTCTGAAGCCAACCAAGGACCTAACTGTTCTCCTTGGGCCACAGAAAGAAAGGAGACCAGGGAGACCTCAGCCCTTTCTCTGGCTTCCGTAGTTGAGAATGAGGAGGTGGCAGAGGGGGACAGAAAAGACACCTGGATGAAGTGTCAGGAGACTGCTCTGACTCATTTCCAGGGTAACAGTAGGCAAGTCACTTAACCTCAGCGTGCCTGTCTGTAAAATGGGCATGATCACAAGGCCCACTGAATCACAGGATTGTCGTGAAGCACAGACTGTTATTCACCTGTGATCATGGCCAGGAAGTATTTAATCAGCCCCAAAGTCCAGAGAGAAAGTTACTACCAACTCCAGGTTACAGAGGAAGCACCTGACGTTAAGCAACTTGAATGAGGTGTGAACAGGTGTGTTGGGGAGCTGGGTTTGAAAGCCAGCCCGCCTGGGCCCCCACCAGTGAGGACCCCATTCTGGTTCTTTCTGTGGTTGAAGCGGTTCCCCTGCAGGAGGCTCTCACCTTTGACCACGACCTCCAGGGTGGCCTCGCTGTCCTCAATGCCATGCATCACCTCACAGCGATAGATCCCAGAGTCATTGGAGCGCAGGCTCTGGACTTCCAAGGTGGCGTCGCTGGGGATGGCCGGGTAGTTGGGCAGCGAGACCCTGTCTTGGTAGGCACTGTTGACCCGCACCCGTCCTTCAGTGGCCACCAGCAGTACCACCTCCTTCTCCTTGGAGATGCGGCTCCACTTGATTCTCGGGGCGAGGGGGGCAGTGGAGGGGGCGGTGGTCACAGGGTGCATGGGGTCGATGAAGTAGCAGGGGATGGTAAGGGAGGTCCCCAGGAGGACCCTCAGTGGGGACGGCTGGGGGATGCTCACACTCAGCGAGTTCTCATGGTCTGTGAAGAAGTGTGGGTGAAAGACAGACCTGTTAGTGCTTACACAGGACCACCCAGCCTCCCCGCCAGTCCTGGAAATGCACTATCCAGAGAGACCGAAATCCAACTCGTGTGTTTGTGCCTATGATGGGGGATGCTCCTGTGTCATATGGAAATTCCCAGGAAGTCCTGCACACCCTTTCCAGAGCAGAGTTCCTCACGACACCTCTGCACCTCAAAACAGAAACTGCGGAGTGAGAAAAGGGTTCCAGAGGAGGGCAGGGGAAACGTCAGAGTCAGGACTGCCTCTCTGTTTCTCAAACTGGGGTACCCCAAGGAGTGCCAAACCATAGGATAAATAGGACCCATCTTAAAGTGGCAGCTTGACTCAAAGATTCTGGGAAAATGATTTTGGGATAGCAAAAATTATTGTGGGGTAGATAAAATCTATACAACTTTTTTTTCCTTTTTGTCTTTTTTACTGACCGGTAACGGGATCGCAACCCTCGGTGTTGCGTCCGCACCGCGCTCAGCCAGTGAACGGGAACCGGTCTCCACATGGGATCCGAACCCTCGGCGGGAGCGCTTCCGCGCTCCCAAGCGGCGCACTCTCCAGTGCGCCACCGGGCCAGCCCGAAATCTATACAACTTTTAAAGCTAAGACACAAAACTTCAAAATGTTTCCCATCTGGGGAGGTCTCCTGTGGGCTGTTGCCCATCCTTGCAAGGGGAAAGTCACTCTCTTTTGCTATTTGGGATTCAGGGGCCTAGGTGGAGAAGCATCTGAGAAGATCAGGTGTTTTAGTCTGCAAAGAGTCCGATTGGGGGATGGGGGGTGGGGAGGAAATGGGACAGGACCAGACTCCATGAAAATCATGGAAAGTGTTGGTAAGGGAGATGTGGTACGTTCACCAAATCTTGTTGGAAGTAAAAGATCTGTCTGGAATGGGAAGAAACAGCTTTCCAAAAAAATAGCACCTTTCATGGGGAGTCATAAATTTATGGAGCCCTTCTTTCAGGAGAGCCTGCCGGTTGAAATAAAAATGTTTCAGATATTTGTGGGTGGTGGATACATAACAGGCCGAGGAAAGAGGAGCCAGGAATGTTACAGTCCAGTCCTAACCTTTTGATGTGCTAGACAGTCCCCACCAGCCCCTCCACAAACATCTCCCTCTGAACGCTCAGCCCTCACACCCTTGGGCACAGCGTGGTTTTAGCACTGGTGGCTCTGGGGGAAAGCTGAAGGTGACTGCAGTGCCCAGAGTGGCAGGTTTTAAAGCTCTCGCTCAACCCTAGTGAACTGGTTTGCCTGTGTGGGCAAACCACCCCAGGGTCTAGCCAGGGGCCAGGTGTTTGTGGGTCCCAGAGCAACCATACAAATGGAGGCCCGTAGACCATGTGTCTACATGTGCAAAAGTTAAAATAAGGCCAACAGATTGTTCAATAAAATATGTTCTATCCTCCTATTTGACAATGAAACCTTTCAAAATGAACTGAAAGGTCAGATTCAAATGTAGAATTCTTGCGTTCCTTAGAGCTGTGTGTGCATTGGGATGCAGTGGCTGGGTGGGAGGAGGTGGAGCTGGAGCTGGGCCGCCTTATCTTCTCCCCCGACTCTGTACTGTGAGGGGTCTCATGCACACACTGAGTTGATCTCAGCCCTCACATCCCAGCTCTGTCTACACCACATACAAACAGCCACTCCTTAACCCCCACCTTGGGCCTAGGGGTGGCTCACACCATGGGTCATGGACCCATGCAGGCCCTGAAGGTGGCTTGGGCCCATTTGGACAGGGGATTGTGGGCATCCTGGGTACCCAGAATGTGTCTAAAAGGGGAGTGCAGAGCTGGATGGACATGTCCCATTGGCCCTATAGTCCCCTCCTTTGGGGAGGGTTGAGGCTGGGAGAGGGGCCCGAGGGGGTCCTCTAAAGAACATGGCTCTAAGCTGGGGCCTCTCTTTTCTGCGTCTGAGGGAGATACATTCCACTTTGGGGCAGCCCATCCTGGGGTCAGTGAAAGGTTTGTTCATTTGGTTCAGGGCTTGATGATCAGAAATATACCCAGCCTGATACGTGGGGGCTTCCCAAGGATGGTTTGTCAAGATGGGCAAACACCTATGTGACTCACAGGGGATTCTCTCTGTTTCTCAGGCCAGTATTTTTTCTTGGATGCTCTAGCCAATCCCCTCTTGGCAAATTTTTCTCTTCTGGTTGTCTATGTCCTGCCCCTACCCTGAGCTCAGTGTGTGCAGTTCTAGGTGAGATGCCCAGAGGGAAGTATCCTGGGAGGGAAAGCACCTGCCAGGATCTCCCCCTCAGCTGTCCAAGCTAGAGGGCAGCCAGGAGCCCTATTTTTCGAGAGAGGCTCCCGGATGTGTGTGTGCACGCTCATGGGTGCTTTCCCACTGCAGTTACACTTGCATCGGTAGGGAGCAGGCAGGGGCAAGAAAAGGCCAGAAAGAAGAAGTGATATTCCTGGGACCAGCAGCACTAGGTTCAGTAGCCAGCACTCAGAACCCAGCACCTACTGAATAAATGAACCATGCATGGGAATGTCCTTACCTGAAACTTCTACTGAGATGGTTGCAGTGATGACCCTCAGAGTCACAAAAACCAAGAGTAAAGTGGTCATAGTTCACCTGGAAGAGGAGAGGCAGAGGCATTATTGGGATGGTTAAAGTACGATGAGGTCACGTGACATTTGGCCATGGTGATAAGCTTCAAGCCCAGGAATCTGTAATCACATTCAGATATGGAGGCTGCATGTGGCTGGTGAGATGTTTCCTCCAAGAATCTTTTCCTCACAAAACCTTCACAGTTTTCTCAGTTTAATTACAGGCATTAGGTGGATCAACCTAACCTACCATCTTCCAGCTAGTGAAGGCTCATTCCAATGATTCCAGTGATGGTTAATCTTGTGTGTCAACTTGACTGGGTCATGGGGTGCCCAGACATTTGGTCAAACATTGTTCTGGGTGTGTCTGTGAGAGTGTTTCTGAATGAGATAAACATTTGAATTGGTAGACCGAGTAAAGAAGATTGCCCACCCTAATGTGGAAGATTGGATAGAACAAAAGACTGACTTTCCCCTGAGTAAGAGAGAATTCTTCCTGCCTGATGGTCTTCGAGTTAGGTCATTGGTTTTTTTCCTCCCTTTAGACTTGAACAGAAACATCAGCTGTTCCTGGATCTTGAGGCTATTGGCTTTGGCACTGAAACTACCCCATTGGCTCTCCTGGGTTGTAAGCCTTCAGACTTGGACTAGAACTTCACTCTCAGCATTCCTGAATCTCCAGCTTACCAATTCACCATGCAGATCTCGGGACTTGCCAGCCTCCAGTCTGCTATTAAAAAAAAAAGGTATAATTCAAAATGCAAAATATTACTACCTAATATGAGTAGAGTTGAAAGAGGAAAGAAATGTTATATATTTGTTCCATTAATATGAAGCTGAAATATTGGCTCATAATGAGATTATATCATCAAATTATATTATGACCTTTAAAAAATTCCATAGTAGCAACTGAAAGTACAATCCCATTGTTTGTGATAATTTATTTCATCCAGACACAATTCTGAAATAGTGCTTCCAACCTGGCACTGGCAACTTTGTTTAAAATAATCCTAGAATTTGCTCACTCCAGATATCAACATACAACATCTAGAACGTTGTTTGCTGACTGGAAAATCCATCTCTATGGTTACAGTGACTCTCTCTCTCTCTCTCTCTCTCTCTCTCTCTCTCTCTCTCTCTCTCCTCTCTCTCTCTCACACACACACACACACACACACACACACACTCACATGCATACACACAAACACACACACAGAGTTGGCCCTTTGTATCTGGATTCTGCATCAGTGGATTCAACCAACCACTGATCAAAAATATGTGAAAAAAAAAATGCTTCTATACTGAACATGTACGGACTTTTCTTTCCCTTTTCCCTGAACGATACAGTATACAACTGTTTACATTGCATTTACATTGTATTAGGTATTACAAGTAATCCAGAGATGATTTAAAGTATATGGGAGGATGTGCAGAGGTTATATGCAAATTCTGCACCATTTTATATGAGACTTGAACATCTGCAGATTTTGTTATCCACTGGGGGACCTGGAATCAATTCCCCACGGATGCTAAGGGACGACTGTATGTACGTGTGTGTGTATGTGTCCTATCTGTCTGTTTCTCTGGAGGATCCTGGCTATTACAATCCTCCAAACCTGGAAAAATGACGAGCTCCCCAACCTTCCTCGTGAAATCTGGGCCTGCCACCAACTTCAAATCGAGGGGACTTGTGTATTTTAGAATGGACTTGCTCCAAGGTTTCAGGCAAGATTCAGGGGCCTGGTTTAAGTCAGGGGAAGGAAGCCCACCTAGAGAGCTCTTGAGGAGGCTGTGAGATGAGCAGACTAAAAATTTAGGAGAGAAATGAGCGCCTAGGATACCTGTCGCCCTCATGCTGGCACAATGACTAGATGTGAATTAGAAAGACAAGCCTTCCTTAATATCATCTGCTGGAAAACTGTCATGATAAGTATACAGATCTGTGATGACCACAATGTAAAGGGCATCCCCTGCATAAATGGGACCCTGACTCTGGCCAGCACAGGTAGACCCTAGGAAGACCCACCTGAATTTACAAGAGATCAGCCAGGGCAGCCGCTCTCAAGCTTGGTTGCATGCTGAAGTCACCTGGTCTTCAGCCTGGACCTCAGGGTTTTTCAAAGCCCCCCAGAAGGTTCTAATATGCAGCCGAGATGGAGCACTGCAGTCCTAGAGGGCGTGAGCCATGCTGCAGATGTTTCTGTGACTCGCGCTCCGCGACCTGCACCGAGGATGCTCACTGAGTTGTTCTGTTGGATGGAGCTGCCTTGGCACCTGCCCTGCCCTCCCCTCTGGTCTGTGAGTGTTTACTTTTGGTTTAAGAAGAGTATGCATCACAGAGGGAGGAATCCTTGGAGCATATGGAGCAACTGGAACTAAAGAATGGGGCTTTCAGAGGCTGGGGATAGTGCTCAGCCAAGGGGTCGCCTCTGGCTTCCCGACCTTGGCTCCATTAGAGTCTGGTGGCCCAGGTGTCGCTCTTGGCCCAGTTACCATCAGCTGGGGCTGGATGGATTTGGGAAGGGGAGCCCCCCAGGGGTCCAGTGGGGAGCACTGGTGTTCCCATCCAGGAACACCTGGGGAGGGGCAGGAGGGGGCCACAGCCCTTCTCTGCCTGTTTGAGAGTGGCCTCTGTTTACCCCCCATCCTTCACTCAGGCCATGTATTATCAGTCCCCTGAGAAACCTCGGGGCAGGTGCTTCTGAGGGTACAGAGATGAGTGCATGAGGCATGTTGACGCCTTTGAAAAAGATCGCATTTAATGGTGCAGTTTATTGTATTTCTGATCAATATCTGGAAGGGAGTGTGAGTGGAGTGTGGAAGGTGAAAGCACTTATTTGTACATGCAAGTGTCTGGGCATTTCCTTTTAATACAAAAGTAAGAAATTTATTTCAATATCTAGTTTTATTTTTAAATTAGAGTTGTTGGACAATTTTTTGTAACTTAAAATTCATTATCGGAGGGCCGGCCCGTGGCTCACTCGGGAGAGTGCGGTGCTGATAACACCAAGGCCACGGGTTCGGATCCTATATAGGGATGGCCGGTTAGCTCACTGGGTGAGCGTGGTGCTCACAACACCAAGTCAAGGGTTAAGATCCCCTTACCAGTCATCTTTTTAAAAAAGAGAAAAAAGAAAAAGATCTGGGGGCCTGCAGATCTGGCACTGGGAGGGGCCGCTCGTCGTGGATCTCTTGCTCAGGCCCAGTGGGACCATCATGGTGGGAAATAGCTCCCCCAGGGAAGGAGGGGAAGGCGTCCACTCCACGCTGCAGAGGGGCCTAGACTTGTGGACTCCTCTCTTCCCAGAGCCTCAGGGATTCTGTGTTCAGACACAGGCCCGCCCGTTGCTCCCTCAGAACTCCCTTCGCTGGGAAGTTCTGTGCAGGTCTGGGGAGCTGTTTCTTCCCTGCTCTCTGAACAAGCCAGACATTGTCCAAGGATGTGGTCGTTCCCGGTGGGGCTTGAGCCGCTCTGTTTTTCTCACTGGCCTAAACCAGGAAATGGGAAGGAATAAAAAGGGAGCAGCGGTGGTGGGAGTGGAGTGGGCAGAGAAACTGTTTCATTTCTTTTTTTAAAGACAAACTTTGGGATAGAAATATTGCTGTAAATATGCTCTTGTGTTGGTGTGTGTTTTCTCAGCTGTAAAGAAAATAGGGAGAAATTCCATTCTGTCTGGGTTCCAAGTGCCTCCGGGACTCACTGAGTCTTTTATGCAACGAGACAGACTCTGCCAGCCCAGGTCCCTGCACAGACCTCTCAACAGGGAGCCTTTCTCCATGGGAAGAAAATTAGGCTGGCGAGTGAGGTAGAGGAGAGGGAAAGGGGGAGCCTGAAATGAGGTGGAAAGAGGAGCTTGGGGAGTGGGCAGTGGATGTTGGGTGAAGGCTGGAGAGATCCATGTGTGTTGGGTTGATCATCAAGGAACTGGCTTTCTCAGGAGAGAATTATTAGGAGACTTGACAGGAGGAGGAAGCAAGCTAGTGCTTTCAACCTGAGCTGAGGCTGTGTGTGTGTGCGCGTGTGCACATGTGCGTTCCATAAGTGAGGACAGGGAAACCCTTCCCCTCCTCATCAGCTAGACTCCATCCCATGGGTGTCTACATGGCCAGGCCCTTGACCTTGATTCCATCAGATTATGTGATTGAATGGGCAGCTCACCTGCTCACCTTGAATTTCTCTTCTTGCACAATATACAGTGGAGACCCTCAGACCTGGGTCCCGGTCCTGGCTGGCCACCTACCACTTAATAATACAGGACCCACCCCACGGCTGTTTCAAAGGCCGAGATAATGTGCCAGTCAGTCCTCCCTCCTCCAGGGTGGGCACTGTGCCTTTGGCTCTGCACCCAGCATAGGGTCTGGCATTCAGCAGGCATCCATTAAAGCCACTTTCCTCCCACCTCCCTGGCTGTCAGGCCTGAGTGAGCTTCTCAGGATTTGGGGATTGGAAGAGAGTTTAGTGGTTATAGGAAGGCTTCCTGTCCCAGGATGACTAGATGACTTTCCATAAAGAATAAAACTACTTTTGTTTCAAAAACATCACCACACTACCAAACATTTGGAAAATAGGGAAATGGAGAAAAAAGATCACCATAACCCTCAGTCTTAATCCAATCATTATTAGTGTCTTCATAGTTTTCCTTCTAGTCTTTTTCCTTAGCCATGTGCAAGTACTTGCATTTTTTCTCATTATAATCTTTTTGCATCCAATTATCCTTTTCCACACAACACAGTGGACCAGATGACTTCTTTTGTTCCTTCAGAACTGATGATTATAGGGTTCACGATCATGACCTCCCTGCCAGGGATCCTGTCTATGCGGCATGGGAGGTGGTCTTCAGACTCTGATTGAATGGCAGGTGCTCAGTCCTTCCCAAGGTGGCCCGTTCCATTGCTGGGCAGCTCTAATTGTGCTCAAGATCTTCTGAGGGACTCGAAATGGCCCACCCTCTTATAATTTCCACTTATGAGTTCCACTGTCAGGGGCCACACAAAACATGTCCACTCCTCTTTCACGGGACTCGTGACAGATCTTCAGGGACCCAGTCTGCTCTCCTGCCTGCTTTCTTCCCATGATGGCATTCCTGGTCCCCTCAACCAACCCTTCCTCATGAGGCTTCTGAACCTCTCCTCCCTGGAGCCACAGAAGGCCAGAGCTGAGATAGACCTCAGTGAACATTGAGTTCAACTCCTTCATTTTACAGGTGAAGAAACTGAGGCCCAAGGAGGTTAAGTGATTTTTCTCAAGGCCACACAGTAGGTTGGGGGTGGAGCCCAAGCCAGAGCCCGGTTCTAGGTGGCCCGGCCTTCACAATTCCTGGTGTTAGTGGGCTTCACGAGGTAGTGACTGCGTCTGCTTGTTCCCCACTGTCTCCCCGTGCTCAGCATGGTGGCGCAGTGCCTGGCACAGAGGGAGTGCAATTAGGAAGTGTCCGCTGAATGAATGAATGAATGAAAGAACAAATGGAGTCCCGAACATCTTGGAAGACATCTCCTCCAACCTTAGGGTTCAGTGGGCAGAGGGGTGTGGCTGGAGGCTCACGTCTGTCGATCACCTACATGGGGCACAGCCCTATGAGGTAGACTACTCCCCCTTCACATTTAATAAATCCCAGCTAGAGATACATTGCTTGCTTGCAACGTGCATGGTTGTATTGATTAATGATAGCACTTCAGTGGGGTGTGTGGCTTTGGGAAGGTCACAATCTGTGTGCAGCCATGAGGAGTAACATTCAGGGTCTTCTCTTCCCAGAGCTCCAAGGATACCAGTGCTGTGCTACAGCCAACTAGCACCAGCTCACCAGAACCAATTTTAAGCATCTCTTTGCAACTCCGTGTTCAGTGCCGTCACACTGCTAGCTTAAAATTGGTCATGATGGTAGTATTTACACTACGGGAATCAGCAAACACTACAAATGAGGTGAGAGCTTTTTTTTTTCTTTTTTCCTTTTTTAGAGTGGATTTGCCAGCACACTGCTGGAAGTAATTAACAGTAGATAAAGAGAGCAGCTGGGGAAGGATAACGGATATCTCGCTTTTTCCATCGAATGAAGCCTCATTCTCCACTCACTGTGCTGTCCTTCAGTGTCCCTGAAACCAAGGCCAGTTTGCCAACCCTAGGACAGGGCTGGGCCACGTTCATCTCTGTGTCATATTCCCCAGCCCAGCCTGTGCCCGCCACATCAATGAGGACTCAGCAAATGTTGGCTTGATACTGAATGCACGCCCTCCCTTCCCTGACCCCGCAGGCTCCCGTGTGCTCCCGAAGCCTCTGCAGACCCCACCCCTTGTTTCTGCTCCCCTGGCCATCACTGCTTCTACACTCACTACAGCACTGGGCTTTCCTCCTGTTGCTGTATGTGTGCTAGCTTTCCCTCACCATGCAGATTGTGACCTCCCTGAGGCTGAAAATCAATCCTTAAATGAAAAAAATTTCTCTGTGTTAACTCACACCGTGCCAGGAACAACAACAAAGTGGTATTTGACATCTCCTTGTTGGATGAGTGAATGGATGTTGGAATTTGGTAGACTAGTGGACTACTGAGATTTGCAAGGGACCAAGTGGTTCTGTGTCCTTGACTTAAGTCTGGAAGGAGGGATTTGAAAGGGCCACCCATTCCCCCCAGCCACTGGCCTCCAGCACGTCACTTATTTGCAGGCTAATCGTGGACAAGATCCATCCTGATATCTGTGTGTGAAAGCAGTGGCATGTGCACTCGAGACTGGGACTTCAAACCCAGCATAGGGAAAGATCCAAGGATCCCGCACCAAGGGCACACCTGGCCAGAGTGATCCCAGTGCAGTTGCCAATTTTCCACATATTTTAAACAGACATAGTGGGATGGTGTGAAAAGGGGGAGCCAGGAAGCTGATTCCAGTCTTAGCTCTGTCCTAACTCACTGGAGAACTCATAGAAGGCCTCAACTTACCCAGTTTTCCCATCTGTAAATTGGAATCATAATGCAAGCTTCACCCACAAGACAACTGTGAAAGTAATTTTTGTGGATGCTGATACTCTTTTTAGGTTTCTTCCTCTTTCTCCTTTCTCTCCCTCCTTTCCTTACCACCCCTACCCCTGTGTCTTTTTCCATATCTTTGATTTCTTTATTCCAAATTTATTATTCTTTCATCACTGAAACATCTTAAATCAAATTCCATGAATGTTTTCCTGCTTTCTGGGCAAGTGAGTGGGTCTTGTGAAAAAGGCTGTTGGCAGAGGGTGGGGAGTGCTGCACATGAACCCTTCAAGGCCACAGCTTGTCTAGGACTGTCCTTGAGCAGCTCTGTGCTAAGACAGAAGGGACCAGAGAAGGGGAAAGAAGGTTCTTCCTCAGAGTTGCTTGTAGCCTAGTGGGTGGAGACAAACCCATACCCAGGGGAGCACACATGAGTGAAAGGGCTCTGGGTCCCAACCTTGACTCTGCCTAAACTGGCTGAATGACCCCAAGCCTCAGTCTTTCCTGAAATGGGGGCAGTTTGGGAGAATTGGTCCTGGAGCTCTCTGAGATTCTAAATGTCAGCTCCCCACAGTGCAGAAGACAGTTTGACACTTTTGTTCTGGGGACAGAATGAGTCGCATCTCACCCCTCACAGCCTCCCTTGTGGTGAGGGACCAGCTCGTCTCCTGCTACTTCTGCTCCAACACTGAGGAGCAGAACTTGTGCTAACTTGATACGAAGTTACGCCCACATAATTTACACCTACATCTAATTTAAATGATCCTCCAGGGGAATGGTCATTTGGTCGGCAATGATAGCAAACAATGGGAACCCCTGCATTCACCCCAAGACTGGATGAGGGTTTCACTTGCCAGCTGAGCACATTCTCTGGGAAGGTTCAGCCCCTCAGGAAGATGCCCCTTGTGCCCTCGATGTGCTGGGGGAGAAGCTGGGAGCAGGGTGTGCAGAGAGGGGAGCTGGGAGGTTGTGAGGGTGGAGCCCATGTCTATGAGGAGAAAATATAACAAATGGAGAAATCACAGCAGGCTGGGGGGTGTCATACCTGCTGGACACACTTGTTACCTTGCTTGAGACCCTCTGCTGACGCGGCCTTGGCCTTGTCTCCTGGCACTGCCCCCTTTGAACCCCAGGCTCAGGTTTGGCCCTGCTCCTTCCCCTCCCTTCTTTTGCTCACACAGTTTGGTCCTTCCAGAACACCCTCGCCTCAGCCCTACGTCTGACCTAATCCAACACAGCAAAATGCCACCTCCTGGAAACTCCCTGCAGGTACCCTGCCTCAAACTGTCTCCTTTCTGTCCATGTCCTTTGTCATTGTTACAACCAATTTGTTAATGAACACATCCTGGCTTGTGCCTTCTTTCCCACCGTTGCCTTAGACTACCAGGTCAGCCACTCATGGGGGTGTGCAAGTGGGTGGGTGGGAACAGCCCGGTGGGGGGCAGGACTGTCTAGAGGAAAGAGCATGGTTTGGAGGGAGACAGATCATGTTAAATTGCAGCTCTGACATTTACATGTGAGCATATAACTTTGGCCAAATTATTCACCCTCTCAGAGGTTCAATTTCCTTACCTCTCAAGTGCTGATAGGATACGATCTATCACTAGCATAAGACTGCTATGGGCATTAAATGAGAGACTCTGTGCAGTTCTCAATGAATGCTGGCTCCTTCCTCAAACGTCATCTGACGGGATCCTCTGTGGTTGAGGAGAGAGAACACCTGCTGTGCATACCCACCACTGCGTTTAGTCCATGTGGATACACCGAGCACCTACTGTGGGCACCGAGCCCAGTGCCACTGCACATGTGCTAACTTGATACGAAGTTACGCCCACATAATTTACACCTGTATCTAATTTAAATGATGCTCCAAGGGAATGGTCATTTGGCTGGCAATGATGGCAAACAACGGGAACCCCTGCATTCACCCCAAGACTGGGTGTAGGATGTGGGTTCAAATAACATTGTGGACTATAAAATAAGAGCCTAGTGCTGCTACTGCTCTCTCCAGTGACAGAAGACTTATTGTAGAACTCTCAGAGTTTCTCTGTGTTTGCTGA
The DNA here is from genome assembly GCF_000696425.1 of Galeopterus variegatus. Classification (NCBI taxonomy): domain Eukaryota; kingdom Metazoa; phylum Chordata; class Mammalia; order Dermoptera; family Cynocephalidae; genus Galeopterus; species Galeopterus variegatus. The sequence goes on along the minus strand of NW_007726377.1, from coordinate 166,399 downwards.
GGGCAGCCAACCCCTCTCCACCTTCAGGCAACAGTGAGCATCTTCTAGCCAGAATCAACAGATGCAGTGGTTTCATGAACAACCTAAGGACCATCTCTATGACGGGTCTGCTATCTGGCAGGAACTGTGCCCTGGGCTGTACATATGCCATTTCTCATCCTTAAAACAACCTTGCAAAGAAAGGTATTGCTATAGTCACTTTATAGGTAGTGAGACAACTGCTCAGAGAGGTTGTGTAACTTGTCCTAAGTTGCACAGATAGTAAGTGGCTGAGTTTGGTCTGGAGTCCAGATCTTATGGCTACAGATCCCATGGTTTTCCTCAACAATCCCTGTCCCTCTCCATTCAGTAGTTTTACACATTCATTCCATTATTCAGTCAACAAACATATTTCAATCAAGAGGGGAGACAGGGAATGTTCTCATGGAATTTCAGATCCAGAGGGTTTTAATGGTTGGTAGAGGATAAAATACATCCCTAATTAGTTCATAAGAGAGGGAAAGCTATTCCAGCTCTGCCCAAGGCTACAGATTGCCTGGAATATAGGTAGGATTGGGGGGGATCTTGCCAATGATTAATGCAGGGTCCAGTCTGGAGGAGGTGGGCTCCCAAGTGGGAGTCCTAACCCACTCTTGGACCTACCATCAACAGGGAGGGGCCCTGCTGGGCCTCTGAGTCCTGGATTTCCCCTTGTTCCCAGAGGTGTACTGGAAGACTCAATCCCAAAGCCAACAAGGTGGCTTTTTCCCAGTGTCCTTCAGGCTAATTGCCTGAGGGTTCCAAAACAGGTGGCTACTACAAAAACACACTGTTGTATGGCAGGGCTGAAGACAGGCCTGTTATCTCCCTTCCAGGGGCTTTCAGGGTGGGTTTTTGTAAAGAGCTCCAATCAAGCCATTCCTGATTAAATGGGCCATGTCTTAGTACCTGCAAAAGCATGTATATCATTTGTTCAAGAATATCTGGATTCCTATCAGCTAACTGAAAGAGCTGGCTAAGTCCTGATGCTTCCTGCACTGCTGATCACAGAGGAGCAGGGAGAGGGGAGCCAAAGGAAGGAAGCCTTTTCTAAACTTCAGCTTCAGAAATCAGATGAAGGAGCTGTTTCTACAAGTGCCAATGTGTGGCCAACCTCATTGCCCTGACCAGCAGCCAGGAGGATGCTGGTCCAACAATAAAGACAGAGCTGGCCTTGATTTGCTGAAGGCCTGTGTGAGCTTTTAGGTAAAGGCCATGCCTGCCTGTGGAGGTGGATGTGGGCTCAGTGGGGAACTGAAAGAAGAGGCTACAGTTTGGGACATGTAGCATGGAAAATATTTTAAAAGATGACATCAGTTTCTTCCCTCTCTGGCCTCTCTGCCTTTTTTCCTGTCACCCACTGATATGTGCCCCTGCTAGTAATACCTCCTTAACTTGGCTCTGTTGTGACAAGAGATATACTGCTCTTCATCCTCTCTCTGGGGTCCACTTTGAACCCAGGCTCTATGCAATTTCCTGGATGGCCTCTTCTCAAGTTTTCTGGGAGACAACATAGTATGATAGAAGGTTAGTACCTTAGGAACACAACCTAAATTCATGCCTTCGACTTATAATGTGCTATCTGCGTGAGCTTGGGCAAGTTTCTTGGCATCTCTGGCCAGAATTTCAATGGGTGGGTCCTCCAGAAATTGCTGATTTCCAGTTAGGGAAAGAGGCAGGGAATGATGACTCCCTGTGGCAACTTGCTCTGAACTTCCTCTTGTTCCTTCCAAATCACCCAGGAGAAGTCCCTGTGTCCCCTGGGTAGTCCGATCCTGTTGGATGGGGTGGCAGGAGGGGCTGGAAGGAAGGGAGCTTTTATCTCATCAGGATTCTGAATGAATTGAGCTTGGGATGGCAAAAGCAAAACAGAGCTTGGCCTATGTACTCCACGGCAGATGGATGTTCTTGGAGGAATCCAGCTCCTTTCCATGGCCTTCAAGGCCCCACATGCTCTGCCCCTGCTCCTGCTCAGACCACGTCCTCTACTCCCCACACCCTTGACTCCAGCCACGTTGCAGCTGTGCCTTGAGCACAAACTTGTTTCTTCCTAAGGCTTTTGTACTCGCTCTTCCTTCTTCCTGGTACACACTTCCGGATCTTTCCCTAGCTGGCCACTTCATCATTCTAGCTTCATCCAAATGTCCCTTCCCTGGCCACCCTGTTCCCTCCCCCTCATCCTGTCCCTCCCTATCATGTTACCCTATTATAGTTTATTTATAGTATTATCATTATTTGAAATTGTTGTCCTTTTCTGTTTGTTTATCATCTGTTTCCCCTACTACAGTATACGCTCCGCGACGGCAGGGACTTCTGTCTGTTTTGTTCACTGCTATATTCCCAGTGCCTAGATCCGTGCTTGGCACAGAGTAGGTGCTCAACATGTGTTTGCTGAATGAATGAATGAATGAATGAACAGCTCTTGATAAACAGGCAATGTCATCCCTTCTGAATTAAGTCTGGAAATGGAAGGAGTGTTAATCTTAAGACCATAACTGTTGAGTGTCATGTGATCCCAAAGCATTCCTGCCTCCTCAGCTCTGGAGAGCACTAGTAACCCCAGGACAGAGGGTAACTCTGAGTGGGGCTGTCAGGGGTAGCCTGGAGCACACATGTGGCCCATGGAAACATCCATTCTCACTCCTCTCCTACTAAGAAAAGACCAGGAGTGGGGCAGGAGGGGCCGGGGGCCACCAAGCAGGAAGTAGTGGGTGACTCTAGAGACAACATCCAGGGACAAAACAGAACTCAGAGCTAGAATGTCAGCCTAATGCAGGCTGAACTTCCAAAGGGCTGGGAATGAGGCCCATGGATGAGGCTTCCTGAGGATGGGGTGGCTTCAGCCATGGGTGGCCCTGAAGCATATGCCTGGAGAAGGGTGGGCACTCGAAGGACAAATTCTGCTCAACACCATCAGCCTTTCTCCATTATTCCCACCCATCCCCACTCTGAATTACAAATTCCCACGAAAACCAGTTTAAAGTAAAGAAGGACTGGGTTAACTAATGACTTCTGATTCACACCCAGGGACATCCACCTTTGCCCTGCTCTCTCTGTGGAAAAAACCCTGGTACTTGGGACACACCCCTTCCTGTTCTCAGCCTTCCACTCTAGCCTGGACACTTGGAAGTTTTCTCTGCATTAATTTCAGACTTTGTGTAAATATCAGACCCAGGATTTTGGAAACGAGTGTCCTTCAGCCCAAACTTTCCATCAGGCACAAGCACCTTTCCTGGGGAAAGGATCTTGGGCCAAGAGCTGAGTTCCCTCTACTCAGTGCTGACTGCCAACCTGGCGGGATAGAGAGACTTCCTCCCTGGGAAGGGGCTAGAAGGCCCAGTGTGACTCCTCAGTAGATCCCCTGGGTGAAAATTGAGCCCAGGTTTCAAAAATGATCTTCAGTAAAGGTTTCTAGAAGCTAAGGGTCCTGGTGGAAATGCCTGCTTGCCAGAAAGGGCCATCAGGTGTGTGGGGTTATAGCTGAATTCCTGGGCCAGAGGGCCGGGTGCCTGGCACATGGCTAAAAGGAAACAAGGGGCAACCAGCCCAATTCCTTAAACTTTTGAGGTAGGTGCTCAGGTTCTTGGAGTTTAGTTCTGGGATCCAGTAAAGGGTAAGAAAGGAGATGGGTTATTTGGAGTCAAACCTCATTCTTTTGATCCTAATTTGCACCCCAACTCCAGGGGCTGGGAACGACCTGATAGAGATCATCTGCTTATCTCCTTTTGGGTCTTGTTTTTCTGTGACAGCCACTGGGAGCCATGGACACAGTTCTCAGGAAACGTTCCCCACACTCATGGGATTTTATGTATCATTTCAGGGTATTTACAGAGCAGTCCTTCTGTGCAGTGAAGGATTATCTTGCCCAAAGAAGGGTTTGGCCCTTGCCCCCAGCTCCCCGGAGGTAACCTCTAAGCCTTTGGAACGTTCTGCCTGACAAGAGTGTCTTTGTTTACCGGGGGCCTTAGGCCATGCCAGATAGTTTATGCAACTGTGTAATTTATGATGGAAACCTTGGGCCACATAGTGTCAGCTTGGCCTCTGGAAGGGCTGGAGACTAAGGCCAGTCATGTCTATATGACCAGCCCCCAATAAAAACCCTGGACACCAAGGCTCGGGGAGCTTTCCTGGTTAGCAATACTCTGTGCATTTTGCACACATTGTTGTTGGGAGAAGTAAGGCTATCACCACAACTCCTTGGGGAGAGAACAACTGGAAGCTGATGCCCGGTCTCTCCCAGACTCTGCCTGATATGCCTCTTTCCTTTGCTGATTTTGATTGGAATTCTTTCACTGCAATAAACTATAACTGTAAGTATTTCAGCTTTGCTGAGTTCTGTGAGTCCTTCTAGCAAATTACTGAACCAGAGGATGGTCTTGGGGACCTCCCAAAATAGTATCTTCTCTACTCCATCAGGTCGGCAGGTCCTGCCTGGGACAGTTCAGTGTTGGCTGGGTGGACAAGGCCTCTTCCTGCCATGGTCATCCCACAGTAACACTGCTTCTCCTTCTTGGCAGAGTATTCTGCCTGGCCTCACATGGCAGGAGTGATTGCCTTTCATTCAGAAAAGCCCCAAGTACTTGTTGGCTTTCCTCCCTCCTTCCTTTCTTCTGACAAATACCCCCCATGTGGAAGACTCTGTCATAGGCACTGAGGGGGATCTACAGATGGACCAGCAGCTGTGAGCCTACTTCCCGGGGCTCACTGTGTGGGACAGAGAATGAGGTGTGTGAATAAACCTACCATACAAGGAGAGCCTCTCAATGAGAGGCAGAGAGAGCACTCTAGGAGTTGAGAGGATGCAGCAGACTTGGGAGATCTGGGAGAGCTTTGAAGAAGAGGTGGCATTTCAGCTGAGCTTTGACAGACAGGTGCAATACAGATGTGTGGAGATAGGGAAAGGACCCTCCAGGAGGGAGGGACTGCACACACAAAGGCAGGGAGAAAGGAGCAGGCCCAAGTGGTGTGGGATCAAATAAAGTTAGAAACAAAGTCGGAAACAAAGCGGGGCCAGCTTCTGAGGAGCCTGCCTGATTGGGCTAAAGACTTTGGCTTTGTTCTGTACGTAATGGGGAAGCTCTCGGGATTTCAGGGAATGACTGGGGTGGGTGGCAGGAGGAAATCGCAGCCTCTGCTATCTCTGCTGGCTGGTCCCTTCTCCCTGAAGCCCCCCGTGATGCCCCATGATGATTGAGTTCACCCTTGTCGATCACAGCAGGCGCACACGCTGCGTGTAGCTCTGCTACCTCTGCAAGGACACTGTGCCCCCAGGGTCGTGCACTGGGTCTTGTCTACCCATGGGTCTTCCCTCATCCATGAGCACCTTTCATGACCACTTCCTGTATAAATTGCCATTTACCAAGACTCGCTCCCATGCAGGCACGGGGCCCAGCAGCACTCGGAACAAATGCATAGTCCCATTCAATGACCACGTTAGTCCTGGTTGGGGCACACTGTTACGAGTCCAATTCCAGAACCCAGAGGGGATAAATAACTTACCTCAAATCCCACAGCCAGGGAGTGGTACAGCCAGAATTCAAACCCAGATTGGTCTGACTCCAAAAGCAGTGCTCTTCACCAGTCCCTTGCTTCCCATGTAAGTGCCAGGAATAATGGTGTTGCGTGCTGAAGTCGGTGCCCCTTGGAGGTCTGGGCTAGCCATCAAAAGGCCTTTGAGCATCTGTGGCCTCGGCTTTATTTAAATCATGAATTCAATTAACAGGCATTTGTGGAGTGCCTGCTACCAATGCCTCTACAAGAGGCAGAGACTTGCTCCCTGAGCTCCTTGCAGACCCTTCTGTCTCCTGACTTCTCCCCAGTCAGTGAAGGGCTGTGCACATCGTCCTGATGCTGCAGTCCTCCCTCTGTTTCTTCCCTCTCCAGCTGTCTCTGGCATTCCCAGTTCTCTGCCAGCCTTTCCCGACTGTGTGACTGTCCCCTGTGATGCTGTCAGGATTACAGAGCCTCACAGCCTCCCAACGGGATGCCAGAGCGGCTTCCTGCACAGAAGCGCCTTCTAGGGATGCAGGCTGCCTGCTGCTTCCAGTCCCTCCCAGTCAGCGTTTCTTCAATGACATTGTTCTCACAAGAAAGTCACCTTTCCTTATTTCTAAAAAACGGATTCTTCCCCACCTAAGTTGTGGTAAAATACACACAACATAAAATTGACCATCTTAACCATTTTCAGTTCTTCAGCTGGTGGCAGTAAGTATTCAGGTGGTCGTGCAACCATCATCACCTTCCATCTCCAGAACTCTTCACCTTGCAAAACTGGAAACGATTAATACCCCCCCTTCCTGCCTCCTCCCAGTCCCTGGCAAACACCATTCTACTTTTTGTTTCTATGAATTTGACTATGGTGGACCCCCTTATCCATGGGGGATGTGTTCCAAGACCCCCAGTGGATGTCTGGAGCCATGGATAGTACCAAACCCCAGATATACTATGTTTTTTCCTATATACACAAACCTATGATAAATTTTAATTTATAAATTAGGCACCGTAAGGATTAACAACAATAACTAATAATAAAATAGAACAGTTATAACAATATACCAGCTACTCTTGTGCTATTCCTGTGCTTTGGGGCCATTATGAAGTCAGATAAGGGTGGCTTGAACACAAGCCCTGAGATTCCCGTCACAGTAGATCTGGTCACGGAGATGGCCACCAAGTGACTAATGGAGCATAGGCAATGTGGGCACCCTGGACAAAGGGATGATTCACATCCTGAGCAGGACAGAGCGGGACAGTGTGAGATTTCATGATGGTACTCAGACTGCCAAGCAATTTAAAACTTATGTTTATCTCTGGAATTTTCCATTTAACGTTTTTGAACATCAGGTAACTGAAACCACGAAAGCAAAACCACCGATGAGGAAGACTGCTGTACTCTCTTTCCTTTTGAGGAGAGAAATCAATAGCCCTATCTCACACGGTGTCTAGATATCTTCACGCGCTATTCCAACTGGACAGGTTCCATTTTTTTTTTCCTGGGTGCTTTATACATCTAAGGAAGCCTGCACACGGGGTCCTCCTGGGTACCACATTGCCTTCAGCACCCTGGGATGCCTTCGCATACCCCACGGACGAACTGTATCTTCATGGGGTTGGGCTCTAAAGGCCTGCATGAGGCAGAAACCAGGTATGATCAAACTTTCCCTTGAAAATCTTAGAAAGGCACCATACTGGAGACTCCTATGATACCTTCCAATGAGTCCAACACAACCATCTTTCTTCCATTGTTGGGACAAACTCTTTATTTGAGCAGCAAATAAATGAATTGGCTTGTTACGAGAAATACATGTCAACAAACACCAGGCGCAGGCCTGGGGCCTGAAGATGCTCACACCATGAGAGGAACGGAGGCCAACGCTGGGAGCAGCATATCAAGTGTCTCCTCTCTGGCTTCCTGGGGACACATACCCATCAGGAGCACCTATGGGATTTCTCACTGACACGTTCTCTCTCTCAAAGATCTGCCACTGCACTGTAGTTGAGCCTCAAACCCATTTAAACTTGGTGGGAGCAGCTGTGCTGATTTTCCCTGATGGAAAAATTCACTCAGAGCTGCATTATCAGGAGCAGCACTGGGGCGTGGAATGAGGGCTCCCTGCATTAAACTGATGAGCAGTTTTCACTGCAGACATGTCTCTCTTCCACCTAGACTGTAGGCTCTTTGAGGGCAGGGAAAACTTCTTATTTCTCTTTTGATATCCCCTACTCTGTCCAGTAGAGAGCCTGGCACATAGAATATTCAAATATGGACATCTACTTACCAACTTGGAAACATGTTCATGCTGTATTGTTAAGCACAAAAAGCAAGTCACAAAATATTTAGGACACGATTCCATTCCATTTTTGTGTATACGTATTCGTGAAAAAAAGACCCCCAAAATAGAAATTTAATTTCGGTTATCTTTGGTGGTAAATTTATAACAGATTTTTATTTTTTCCATCTTGAATGTTTATATTTCCTAAACTTTCTATTATACCCTTTACTATGTTTTGAAGGAAAAATGTTTCTAAAAACAAAATGAAACTTTATAACCTTTTAAAAAATCTACATTTAAGACAATCACAGGATAAAATAAACTCCAGCCATGGCTGGCCCTTAGGAAAACTAGAGTTCATGTGTCAAAGCCAATGGACTCCCCAGTGACCAAGGTGGCAGCCAGTTGGGGGTGGAGGGGGAAGGAGCAAGCTTTCTATGTGTCAAAACTCTCAGGAATCTCTTAGGAAACAGAATTTTCTTCTGTCACAGTGTTCAACAGATTCTGGGTTCTGGGTCCAAGGTCTTTCCAGCTCATGACCTCTATCTCCTGAAGCTGGCCCTGACCCTGAGCCAGAGGAATCCACGTGAAGCTTCTGAGTGTGGTGGGCTTTACGCACATACCCTGACTGATGGGCCCCAGTGCAGGCGACAGGCCTTTTTGCTTCTTTTTCTTGTGCTAGATGTCAGAGTCAAGACTGAGAAGTTCGCCTTCTCTGCATGCATAGTGCATGGAATAGCCAGGCAACCATGAACTTTGGAATCAGACAGTCATGAGTTCAAGTTCCAGCCCTACCACTTACCAGCTGGGCCTCAGTTTCATCCTCTATAAAACGGGGATGACTAGATCTGCTTCACAGAGCTTCTGCTGCTCCAGTGTGAAGTGTGTGCACACGGGGAGCTCAGCTCAGACCCCACAAGGGCGTTTATATCCTTTCTACTCAACTTGTGCAGTCTCCGGTTAGCATTAAAGCACTGACCGGTAGGAGAGTACCTCATTTGTTTAACCTGTCTCTCCTGATAGAACTTCCTTGAAATCTCTCAGATGAAGCACATAGTAGCAGTAGCACATAGTAGGTCTAAAACATAGTAGCAAGTCAACAAAGGGTGTTATGGGTTGAATTGTGTCCCTCCCACCAAAAAGAGATATGTTGAAGCCCTAACCAGGGCCTGTGAATGTGACCTTACTTGGAAATAGGGTCTTTGCAGATGTAATCGAGGTAAGACGAGGTTAAGACGGACCCTTAATCCAACATGACTGGTGTCCTTATCAGAGGGGAAGATGGTCACGTGAAGACACAGACACACAGGGGGATTGCCAAGTGACACGGAGGAAGAGATTGGAGTGATGCAGCTGCAAGGTAAGGAACCCAAATATTGACAGCCACTCCCAGAAGCTGGGAAGAGGAAGGAAAGTTTCTCCCTACAGGTTTCAGAGGCAGCAGGGCCTGCCGCCACCGGGATTTGGGACTTCTGGCCTCCAAAACTGAGGTAATAAATTCCTGTTGTGTTAAGCCACCCAGTTTGTGATGCTTTGTTACGGCAGCCCTAGAAAATGAAGACAAAGGGTAACTTTTATTATAACACTACTCCAAGTTAAAAAACTTCTTAATAAAGGAGATTCCCCAATCTTACTTGGTAGTTGATCTCAGGGTTACTTAGATTTCTCTGGAAAATTATTTCTTATGTCTGATTCAGAGGCTAGCCAGTTAGCTCAGCTGGTTAGAGTGCAGCCTTATAACCTCGAAGTCACATGTTCTGATCCCTGCACTGGCCAGTCACCAAAAAATAAAAAAGAAAGTTATGTCCAATTTAGGTTTCTCCTTTTACTTTTCAATGGAGACAGAACATTTCATGTCTTGGGATTGTTCTTGATGGATCTTTCTTGGTCTTTCTCATCTGCCCTTCTACTTCAAATCTAATCTTTGTGACTTTCTTGGTTTGGCTTGCTGACCCTCAGCTATCATCAAGCGTCTCTACCTCCCTTCCATTCCCACTTGATACACAACGTGGCCTATTTCTATGGAACCAGGAGAAGGGAGAACCATATCCCAGATCCTGGTCTGGATTCTGCCTTTTTTTTTTTTTCCTTTTTGTCTTTTTTACTGACTGGTAATGGGATCACAACCCTCGGTGTCGCGCCTGTACCGGGGACCGGCAACGGGATTGCAACCCTCGGTGTTGTGCCCGCACTGCGCTCAGCCAGTGAGCGGGAACTGGTCTCCACACGGGATCCGAACCCTCGGCAGGAGCGCCGCCATGCTCCCAAGTGGCGCACTGGGCCGGCCCTGGATTCTGCCTTTGATTAAGGAAAAACCCAGAAAGGAAAGTTTCTAGGAGGTTTCTGTCCTGTTTGGACTCAGTGCATTTTTTCTTCTGGGGTCCACACAGGACAAGAAAGACCAAAGTTTCAGGTGGAGGCAGAAGTGGGTCTGTTCAGCTGCCTTAATTTGTTCAGAACCATCCAAGTTTCTTCTGGATCATTTAGACTTCCTCACTCCCCAGTTCTAGGAGAGGAGGACAGAGGACAGATGTGGAGATCAGTGGGCAGCTCCCAACCCTGCACCAGCCCCTTGTCCCCTCATGCCTCCCGACAGCACAGCCATGCTGGCTAGCAGTTAGAATGCCTGAAGAGGAATTCTTGCCAACCCATCCTTTGTAGTTTGATAGCTACAGTGTAGTCTCAAGAGAATGGTTGAAGGAGCGGGGTATAATCAGGGCTGACAGGTAAAGTTGCACAACTCCAGGGGCCACTCTTGACATGGACCATGATGGAATGGCACCCCCTGGAGTTATGCAGTGTGGGAACCCTGGGTACAACAGGGCCTGCTGCAGCTACCAGGCCTATCAGGAGCCAGACCTGGCTTTCTTCACCTACACTGTCCCCTAGCTATCTTCAAGGTGGCAGAGAACATGTGGCTCCTGTTACATTCCTGAGGTTTCTTTCTGCTCCAAGATGGTGAGACTATCCTAAGAGCATAAGTGGGCAGGAAAGCAGCTGAAGAACTTCAGTTTGGGCAAGAGGAGGCAGCCATAGCTAAGACATGACCATCCAACACAACGCTAGGTTCTGAGATACTGAGATTGGGTCTGGAATACTCATGAGTAACACCAGCTACTGCTTTGAGAGCATCTGATCTGTGTGATGTATTGTGTTTTAGCTGCATTACCTTATTTTATCCTCCCAACAAACCTATGGGGTGAGAATCATTACACTCAGTTCACAGATAAGGAAACTGAGGCACAGTGAGATTAATCAGCTCTGTCAAGGTCACACTGCTGGTGAAGTGGCCAGATTGAACTTGGAGTCCCTCTACCTGATCCACTCCTAGAAGGCAATGGCCTCATAGAGTCTTCTGTGAGGCTGAGTGCTAGATGTCAGCAGGAAGGAAGCTGGGAATAAAAATGTAGGAGACAACGTGCTAGAGTCTCCATCACAACTGAAGAAAGACAAGATGGAGCTGGAGGTTCAGGGAAGGTCCCGGGGGTGAAGCCTGAGCGGGCAAATGCAGATGAGATTGGAGGTGAGATGTCACTCGGTGTGAACAGTGACGGCTGAGAAGAGTGGCCCACCGAGGACTACAAAACCACGAGGGCTCTGAGCTGCTTGAGGCAGGAAAACCGTGCCTTACTCTCTGTGCTATCCCCAGAGCCTGACCTGCTTCTAACCACATCACAGAGGGTGCTGGGACCCTGAGCACAAAAGATGCAAAGGAAAAGGCACATGTTGGGTAGCCCGGTGATAGAATCCGATGCCCCAAAGGTGACCCTAAGAATAGATTTATTCCTAAAAGCAGCTGCTCCCCCGTGAAGTTTGAGTCCTCGTGAACAGCTAAGGGCAGCCGGAGAAATGCGGGGTTGGCACGTGGAGGTGGCCACCCCTCTCCTCAGCTGATTCACTGGTGCCTCCCCACTGGGGGCAGGTGCTGACCGTTCTGACTGTGCAGGGTCCCTGAGCCATGGCCAGGGTGAGGACATGTTCTTTCCTGGGTCCCAGTTTTCTTGTCTATGACAAGAGCCAAGTGCAACATATCAGAGGCTTTCAAAAGAAAGAAAACTGTAGTTGTTCTGATAGAATCTGACACAGGGACCCGCTGAAATCACTGGCTCTGCCTCCCTCCCCACCAACTTGCTGGAGCATGGTTTGAAAAGCACTGGGCTGAATTTATCCAGCCAACAAAATTTTCCTGAGCACCTACTGTGCGCCAAGCATTTCTTTTTCTTTTTTTTAAATCAGTGGCCAAGTGGTATGGGGATCTGGACCCTTGACCTTGGTGTTAACAGCACCATGCTCTACCAAGTGAGCTAAACAGCCGACCAAGCCTTTCTTAGGTGCTGGACACACAGAGTTATCAAGTGAGACAGGGCTCCTGTCCCATGCAGCTTTTCTTGCTAGTGAGGTTGGGAGGGGGCAGACAAGCAGTGAAGAAACCAACCAGAAACCTCCAGAAAGTGATAAGCTACAAAGAAAATGCAGTAAAGGGTGGCCAGGGGTGAGAGGTGGGGTGGGGTGTTTGCCTTCTTTAAATTGAGTGGGCAAGAAAAGGAGGTGACATTTGAACCTGAAGACCAGAATGAACCAGCCATGCAAAGCCATGTGGGAAGAGCATCCAGGCAGGGGGACAGAGAGGGCAAAGACCCCGAGGTGGGAAGCATGTAGGAGGCAGTGGCTGGAGGGCGGAGGGGGAAGGGAGAGTGAATTGTAAGAGGTGATCTGAGGGAAGTGGGATGCCCTCTCGAGGGCCTTTGGGCCAAGGAAAGGGATTGGGCTTGATTCTCAGTGACAGGACCAACTCCAAGGTCTTCTAGGAGCCTCTGCAGTCCCCTCTGGGACTGAGAGGGATATGCAGATAATCCTGCTCAGTAGGTGCCTGCAGGTAAGGGGAGCCATTCCACAGCAGCGCTGGCAGTGACTAAGGAGGGGCCGGATTAGTTACCATTTTCCAGCCACTGATCATTGCCAGAGCCTTATCTGGTGTATACGAGAGTCTTGTGACCCTACTGTGAGTAAACCTGGGAGCCCCTGAGTCAGTTAGATGGCAGATGGAATTCCCAGAGAGGAGGGCAGATGGGAGGGCCTTGGTGGGCCCAGGGGGCTCGAGGAGACTGAGGTTCTAACCCAGTGATAGGCCCTTCCTTGGCTAAGGAAGCCATTCCCACCCCAACCCAGCCCTACTCAGCACTCCCTGCCTCAGAAGAGGGTATTAGGACAATCTAAGCTATCAGATGTCCCCAAGCCAGGGGACATCTCTGTTAAAACATTAACAAAACAAGTCACAGCAGAAGCCAGCATGGGTTGGGTTTAGGAAGCAAGTGGGAATCCCAGAACAAGGATGCTTCAGTGTAAAGCACCTTGGCTGGGCCTCGTGGGCCTGGGGTGGGGGTAATGCCCATGGGTGGGGTGGTGAGGACGGGGGACAGAGACAAGGACAGAGGCAGGCACCTCTTTGCCCAGCTCCAGGGGCCACTGTTCACCCCTGGGGGATGCAGTTCAGAGACTTCCAGGAGATCGGACCCCTGGAGTTGCCCAACAAGCAGAAGGAGCATATGAGGTTCATCCTCGGCTCACGCATGGGGGAAGGGGCAGCCAGAGAACATGTCCGGGGGCAGGACTCGGCTGAGGGGTTGGGGGGGTTGGGGCCCCTTCCCAGTAAACTGCACTGAATGTTCCACCTCTCTCCCCATTTTTTTTTTTTTTAAATCCAGAGAAAAATGGAACTAAAATGAGCATCGAGCATGGCCAGCCTTTAAAGGGAAGGTGGTAGGTGTGAGGTGAGAAGGTGAGGTTGGCCAGCCTGCCCGGGGGTGAAGAGGGCTTGCTGGGTCCAGGGCTGCATTTGGAATTTAGGATTTGAAGCCCTACCTGGTGGGGTCTCCCCCTTCCTTGGGGCTGCCCCTTGGGCCCTGGTGCAGCGCCTCATTCCTGCCGCAGAATCAGCCTGGCTGGCTGACTAGATCAGCATCTCCATAGACTTGAGTCCCTCCATCTGCTATGGGAAAAATGTGCTCCCTAGTCAAGTTCCATTTGAGAATCTTGATGGAGATTTCCAAAGTCCATTAGCATATTGAGAAGTCCTGCAGGGAAGGGACCCATTTAATTTTGTTTAACCCTGAACTTCCCTGGGGGATGAGACCCTTTCCACACGCAATGCCTATCACTGCCCTTGGAAGGTGTGTTCTGTGGGACCCACCTGGGGAGCCCAGGCCTTGCTTCTAGGGGCAAATGTGCTTTAATCCAAAGTCAAGAACAGCTTTATTGTGGAAACAGGGCCCCTGTCTCAGGCAGGAAAGAGGAGACAGGGGAAGCAGGCCTTGACCTTCTCACTCCCCTACAGGACAAACTGAGGGCAAGCCTGTGGGGAAGGAAGGGCAAGCAACCCCCAGAGGTGGGGCTAGAGAGAAGGACTTAGAACCAAACACACCCGGAGGAAATGTTTGGGCTTTAAACCAGAGGGCCACAAACAAGACTGCATTGGAATCACCTGGGGCGATTGTGAAAGCCACAGATTCCCCACCCCCATTGCCTCACCCCACTGAAGCAGAATCTCTTGAGGCACCTTAGGGCTCAGGCACCTGTATTTTTAAAAGCTTCTCAGATGCTTCTAATTCTAGGGACTGAAGGCTGCCTTCAATGATCGATGATCACCTCCAGCCCCCTTTCCAATGTCTTGTAAAGCTAAAAAGCACCCATTACATCCCCGAGTCATCCTAAAATCCAATCCAGGTGTTCCCCTGTGCCATCTGGATATGCAGGGTGAAGCAGGAGTTGGGGGGAAGGGAGCACCTGGTGGGAGAGGAACAGAGTCGGGGGAAGGTCAGGCCAAGGGCCCAGGCCTTGCTGGGAAATGTCCCCCTACATATGACTCAGGTGGTGGCTGGCACAAGGAAGCCAGGTCTCTGAGGGAGATGGGGAGCTGGGTACCCCTTGGCTTTGGACATTACTCTTATGAAGGGTTTTCTTTCCAAAAGCAGCCCTGGAACCTGAGAAGACATGGAGGGACAGATGGCGGCACAAGGAACAAATCTGTCCACAGCTGGGTTCTGATTGGATGGGACAGTGTTTTGGTGACTCCTTTTACTGGTTTAAGTCTGACGTGTGGTGTGAAGGGAAGAGCCTCAGATGTCCAGGTTGAAGCTGTGGCTCTGCCAAGAGCGGTCCATGCGCCCGTCCCCCTCCCCAGGTGCTCTCCCCTCCCAGGGACTCAGTCTCCCCATCTGCATAATGAAGAAGGTGGCATGGTGACCCCTGAATCCCTTTCTTTAATGTTTTATGCCTCTATAAAGTCGAGGCTCAGAAAAAAGTTTTATGATTTATCCAAATCCACCCCTTTGGCTAGTGACTTTCAGTTAGGCCTTAATTTATTGGGACTTCAGCTCCATTTTACAGATAGGAAAATGGAGATGTTCAATGACGTGCCTGCACCAAGATGTCTCTGGGTTCCTGGTCCTGATTTGGTCCTCTTTTTAGTAACTGAGCTTCCCTCAGCTCTGGTGACCTCCCACCCCTCCACCTCCCACTCCCCGTAGGGATCCCACCTTGGGACTGTCACAGCACAATTGCTATATCTGCAGTGCCCTCTAGAGGGTGCTGTTGCCTGGTGCTGTAACCTGATCCAGGACTAACTGGGAACCAGAGGTCCCTGCATCTTCCGACTTGCAAGGGATGGAGGACTGGCGAAGCGGATTGCCCATCTGGTATTATTGGTACTCTCCTTCTCAAAAACTGAAAGGAATTTGTAGTGCACTGGTTCATTCATTCATTCATTCATTCATTCATTCATTCATTCCGCTAGTCTGTCATGTGTGCCTGGCATTGGGTTGGGTACAGTGCACACCAGATACAAAAGGTCCTTGCATCGGTTTCAAGGCAGTCCCACAAAAACACCTTCATAACAGTTTTCACTGGATCCTGACCTGTGAGGCCTTAGTGTCTTCATTTTACAATAAGGAACCTGAGGCTCAGAGAGGTGAGGCAATTTCCCCTCGGTCACACAGACAGCCAGTAACCAGTTCATGTGACTCCAGGTCCAGTGCTCCTCCCACCGCACACACTGGAGGACAGCACACATCGGGCTTCTCCCTGGAGCACGCCCTTCCCCTCTTCTCACTTCTCTCTGGGAGTTGTGTGTGCATGTGTGGGGTGCTGACACCGTCCCCTCCCCCCCCTCCAAGCAGAAGGCATTACTATGGCAACCCTGCCCAAACAGCAACCTTCTCTGGCTTTGTGATCACATGTCTGCACCTTCTGATGCTGTAAGTTTCCATAGCAGGACCTTTAAAAGCCTCGAAGATAATAACAGCTGTCATTTATCGAACTCTCACAACTGTCCCACAAGTCCGTTTCACAGATGCACAAACTGAGGATAACAGACTTGTCCCAGGACACACAGACAGAATCTTACCCTTAATCTGGACCACCGAAGCCCACGTTCTTTCTGCTTTACCTCTGTGGCCCTCCCTTTTTTCCCCCTTTTCATTTGTCATCTGCTCTTCTCTGCCTACCAAGCCCTCACTCTTGCCCTCCTATCCCTGGTTTTCCTGCTGTTATATGCAGTTGGGTGTGGCCTGGCCTAATAACTGAGTGAAGGTCTAGAGAAGGGTTTCTTAATCTTGGCGCCACTGACATTTTCAGCCAGATAATCCTCTATTGTGTGTGTGTCCTGTACATTGTAATATGTAAGCATCCTCCTCTCCCACGGTAACAACAAAAAAATGTCTCCACACATAGCAAAATGTTCCCAATTTGGGGGGGAGGAGGGGCAAAATAGCCACCAGTTGAGAACCACTGCTTTATAGAAATGAGAGGTCAGGGTCAAGTCATTATAGCCCATCTTCCCCATTAGACCGTGAGTGGGCAGAAGGCAGGAAGAATGAGTTGATTTATTCACTGCTATGTTTTTGGCACCTAGCACAGTGCCTGGCACATAGCAAGTACAGCTGGAAGAATGATGAATGAATGAAAGAGTGAATGAATGAATGAGGGTCTCTATGGACATGGCATGCTTTGGGATGAAGGCCTGAAGATCTGGATCCTCACCAACCTGTTCTGGAGAGGTCTGGGGGCAGGTCCTCCCCCTCTCTGGGCCTGGATCCCCTTTTTGATCTTTTAAATGAGGGTCATCATAGGCCCTGAAGGCCCTGGGCATTGTGGACTGGGGATGGCCAGAGACCAGGGGTCTGAGGAGGGGCTGTCCCCCAGGCCAGGCACTGCAGACCTGTTCAGTCCTGTGTTTCTCCCCCTCAACCCTCAAGTCAAATCGATTAGAGAGAGACAGATAACCCCCCTCCCCCACAAAAAGTGACCCTACACAGGAGAGGTGGCCCCTGTTTTGGGTGTATATCTTAACAGGAAAAACATGTAACCTCAAAGGTAACCAAATATCCAAATCATGATGCCCAGCATCACACACCCCAAATCCACCTATTCATGAGTTTAACAAAAAGCTTCTTTAGGATACACTGTAAGGCCATTGAGAGGGAGAGAAGTCGCCTCTCACACACCCAGGCCAGCCCACAGGGCCGGCCCTCCCAGCGCGGGCGCGAGCGCACACACACACACACACACACACACACACACACACGCACACTCAGCTGCTTACAAGGAGGCTCTGAGTTTTTAAAAGTAAACTCTACCGTTTCCGTTCTTGCCCTGGATTCAACTTTTGAAAAAAGGAACCGTTTTACCGTTTTCTCTGCAAATTCCCCCTCTCCGTTCCTCCTCTTGCCTGCACTCTGGCTCCCCCGCTCCAGCCCTTCCCTTGCCCCACCCCCATGGGCCCCGCCTCTGCAGACTCCATCTCCAACTGTGCCCAGGAGTCCAGACCCCCTGGCAGGGATGTCAGTGCCCCGTTGGGTCTGAGGGAAGGAGACCAGCCACCCCCAAGCGAGATGCCCTGGTGAACAGGAACTCCTTGAGGAAGGAGGGCAGCAGTGAAGCTCCCACCGGGGCCCAGATTATGGCCACAAGCCCAGCCCTGGTGACAGCAGGAGAGGAAGGCTCCTGTTTCCCACATGTGTGCCCACCCTCAGAACTCCTTTCCCAGGACAGCCACTTGCCCTGTCCCCTCCCCTGCTCCATTTGTAGGCAGACCTTGCTTTCCTCTCTGACTCTGAGTCCTCTTCTTTGACCTTACCTTTCACCCCCATACCCAGCTTGCACCCCTAGTTGCCTTCACTCCTGGACACTTAAGGGTCCAGGTCCAGTCCAGCTGCTGGTACAGTGGCATCAAGGATGCCCCAGTGCCTGCCACCTGGAACCGAGAGGCAGGAATCCATCAGAAACAGAAACATCGTCGGGACCAGTGTCTTTCAAACTTTTTGGACCACACCCTGCAGTAAGAAATATATTTGCAAATATCAAAAATATTTGTCTATATACATATATGTGATAAACACACATCCTCATAGAGAGCTGTAAGATATATAACAGAAATAAAAGTTTCCAGAAACAATACTTACTACATGAAAGGCACTATGAGATGATCTATTCTTTTTTATTTCATTAAAACCCCCACTAAATTGTTTCACAACCTGTGGTTGGACAAATCCTGTGCTAAATATTCTTGCAGGCAGAGATAGACTGAAAGTGAGATTCCAAGCAGGGGCCTGTGGGCTTCCTGGGATCAGCTGAGGTTCTCCTAGTGCCCAATAAGAAGGGCCTTGGGAGGGACCCAGTCCTGGAAAGTATCATTTAAAAAAAAATCCACAACAAAATTTGGAACACACAGTCTCTTATTAAGACAATACAGTCATGCGCTGCCTAATGACATTTCGGTCAACAACGGACCGCACATATGACAGTGGTCCCATAAGACTGTAATGGCTATACCATATAGCATAGGCTATACCATCTAGGTTTGTGTGAGTACACTCCGTGATGTTTGCACAACAGCGAAATTGCCTAACGATGCATTTCTCAGAACATATCCCCTTGCTTAAGCAGTGCACGACAGAATTTGAAACTGATACTATCCTGAACTTATGGTTTGTGACCTCAAGGGGGCCTAGGAACCAGTAGAGGAGAGGAATTAAGGTTTGCGGTGCCTGCTGACAACCAGACAAGGTACCCACATTATCTTTTTTAATCCTCACAAAAATCTCCTACTGGAGGTTCTTCTCCCCTTTTTAGAGAAGAGGAAACTGAGACTTGGGGAGGCCCAGGAACTTCATCAAAGCCACGTAGCCAGTAAGCGGCTGAGCTGGGATATGAACCAGGGTCTGCCTGTTTGCCAGGCTGCCCACCCTCGTGGCTCTTCCCCACCATCTCAGGAGATGTGCCCTCTCTTGGACTCCCCTTCCACCTGGGGAGTGGGCATGCAGGGGTGGTGGCTGCCTGGGATTGGGTGTGTGTGACATGATCAGCTGGATAAGATTTGTGCCTGGGTAAGAGGATGGTTTTCACACACTACATAAAGAATCCCTATTTAAGTAAGCTTTTCATTGAAAATTCCAGGAGAAGAAAAGTTACTTCCTATTAGAATTAATAATCGTAATAGTAATCTTATCAAACAGTTATGAAGTGCTTGCCCAGTGGCAGGCACTGTGCTACGCCCTTTACTTGGGTCATCTCACAGCTGCTGTTTATGGAGTCCCATCTATGGGCCAGGGCTCTGCAGAGAGCAGAGAATGAATGAATATACCAGGTGTGGCGCTAGAAACTGCACATAAATATATCTAACTTAAACACACCTTGATGTAACTGGAGGAATTCCACCATCTTTCTGAGAGATAGTTTATTCCTTCTGCTAATTGCTTTATCTAAAACTTTTTTAAACTGGGGAGATCTTTTGTTCTGTAATTTTCTTTCTGGTTAGAACCATCCTCCCCTCCCCCCCACGCAATGCCCCCATTCCCAACAAGCCTGGAGGCTTTTCTCCCCATTGCCCTTCCATTGCTAGGCAGTCTCTGCCTGGGCTCAGTGATTGACAGGCCAACACTGCTACGTCTGAATTCTCAGCGCTTCCTAAACCGCCCTGCCCAAGGCGCACGAGCAGCCTGATTGCTCCTTGTCTGAAGCAACCCAGAAGGCAAGGGACAGAGATAAGGATTAGAGCCCAGACTTCCGGACTCTTAAATCAGGACAAGCGACTGACTATGGCTTGAGAAAACCTAGACTTTAGGCCTGCCCCTGCCCCTAAGTGACAATGTGACCTTTAGAAAGTCATGGCACCTTTCTGGGTTCAATTGCCCTCATCATGGGATGACTCGGTTGTGTTTCCAAGGCCCAGACTTCCCCCAAACTGCCAGACATTCACCACTGTGACACCCGGGACCAGAAACACTGCTCTAACTCCATTCAACCTTGTATCTCCCTCCTTCTCCTCCTGGCAGCCACCCCCACAAGAACTGGAATTGACGCATCAATCAAATGCAGGGACCTAAGCCTCTTAATGGGGAAACCCTAGCAGATTCCCATCAGAACTGAGGTCACGACTGCAAGGAGGATAGTGATGGAAAAGTTTGGGTTCGATCCTGTCTCCCAGCCGGAAACAAGCTCCTACCCCCACAGCTTGCTCTGGCCTAGAATGTGGGTTCAGTTGACATATTGACAGCCTCTGCCCCAGCTCCAGGTGTGGAAAGAGTTCCTGCTCCATCTCATTGGCTTCATTTGCAGAGGAACCCAGAGAACGAAAAATTGCCTGTGGTCATATGTCCTCATCTCCCCTCCTCTTTCCTCCTTGAGAAATGTCCCTTCTTGGAGGACATGGGCATGTTCAGAGCACTGCTCTGGTCTCCCTTGCTGGCAGTTTAGTAGCCCTGTCCTAGGTTCTGCCAAGTTCCTCCCGGATTTCCCCCACCTCTTTGAGTGCCCTGTGACCCCTGGAGGAAGCCAAGTGGCCAAGTAAGTGGGACTGATGGGTTCTCTCAGCACCTGCTGCCTACCTGACATACTGTCCACACCTTTTATTCCCCAGCCATCCTGCCAAGGAGGCTTGCTTTCTCCTGGCTGCACAGAGGGCAGGCCAAGGCTCAGGACAATGAAGAATCTCCTCCAGCTCAAAAGTAGAACAGAGGGGATTTGAACTCACATTTCCTTGACTTTAAAGCTGCTACTCTGTCTACTTTGAGTCCTCCGAGAGGATAGGACGTAAAAACACATGCGAATTTAGAGTAAAAGCTCCCTTGTTCCTTAATTCCCCGGGGACTAGGAGACAAGAGCCCCTCCTCACGTGTTCCTTCGCCCCATTCATTCGGAGTCTGCAACAGCTGGAAAGTTTGCTCAACTCCACCACGGACGCAGCTGGTGGATGTCGGAGCCCCCTGCACACACATCTCCAAGGGGAAGACCGAGGCAGCGCAGCCCCCAGCACAGAGGCGCGCAGCCTCAGCCCGCTCCTGGCTCGCCGCGCGCCCCGGGAGAGCCTCTCTCTGGAGGAAAGGAGACAGTTACCTTGAAGAGTTGGACTGCCTTCTCCAAGAACTTCAGTCCCATACACCTGGCGGGGCAGCTGGGGGCTCCTGGGGCGGGGAGGCCCGGGTCTCGCTGCGCAGCTGGGGAGATGCTCTGCGCGGGCGCTGCGCACCCCTCCTCCTGCCCGCGTCCTGTCCGCAGGTCCCCTTGGGCGGTGGCCGCAGCGGCAGCGGCTAGGTTGCGGAGTCCGGGCTGGCCGAGGAAAGGGACACTGAAAGGTGCCCGGAGCCCCCTGGCACCCGAGTCAGATGGCCGGCGAGGGTGCGGAGAGAGAGAGAGAGAGACCTTGAGCAGCGCCCCGCGCGTCCTCCGCTCTGAGTCCCCTCTGGAGCTGCGGGGAGGTAGGTGGGTGGGCGGGCGGGCAGGCGGGCATAGCGCACGGTGACACATACATAGGGG
>NW_007726377.1:105356-144344 GCF_000696425.1 Galeopterus variegatus | reverse complement strand
CGAGGGCTGCACCCGCACGACAGCCCCGAGCGGCCGGGCTCCGCAGCCGCCGCGGACCCGGCTCCCGGGCGCCCGGCGGCGTCTGCAGCTAAGGCCTGGCAAGATGCGATCGGGGAGGGCAAGGCCTGCTACTCTTGGCCACCCCATGGAAGGACCCTCACTGAGGAGCTGGCTGAAAGTTTTGGGGGGGTGGGGTACGCCGGGGTGGCAGGGGAGGGCGGAGAGAGGAGAAGGTGTGCCGGGATCTGGGAGCCTCAGAGCAAAAAGCTAAAGGTCTTCAGAATCCTGGAGAGACCAAGGACATCTCACATGAAGCAGGAATTCTCCAGTACCTCTACAGCTCCAGTACCTCTGTAGCATTCTTTAATACTTTTATTTCGGGATAAAGAATAAAAGAACTACCAGCTTTTGAATACCTGTCATGAGCCAGTTGTGTAACATACATTAATATTTCATTTAATTTTTCCAAAGAGCCCAATAAGGTAAATATTACAACTCCCTGCTACTCCCCCCCCCACCCCCAAGATGTGAAAACTGAGGCTCAGAAAGTAGTGGAGTTTGGGTGGGGTCTGAATTCAAACCCAAGGTCATGCTCTCTCTGCTGCACAAGCCGCTGGTTAAGCCGCAGCACTTTCGGGAGACTGGTGGCTGGCTGGCGGCATTCAGGATCCTTGTGGGGGAAGCTGTGCTTCACTAAGATTCAGTGGCCTCAGTATGGTGGAAGCCTCCTGACCCTTTCACTGGGCAAGGACTGCATGAAGAGGAGCAAGAAGTGGGATCTTTGTGGGCTGCCAGTACAGAGATAATAGACCAAGCTTTTCCTCAGTTAAAAGGAACTGAAATGCCTCAGTTTCCCAATGCTGCAATTGTGTGGTTATTTTACTGACCATCTCTGCGTGGGGGCAGGACTGGCCCTGGCCCAGCACATTCTCTGCAAGCCCCCGTCTCTCCTGTCCATGG
The DNA here is from genome assembly GCF_000696425.1 of Galeopterus variegatus. Classification (NCBI taxonomy): domain Eukaryota; kingdom Metazoa; phylum Chordata; class Mammalia; order Dermoptera; family Cynocephalidae; genus Galeopterus; species Galeopterus variegatus. The sequence goes on along the minus strand of NW_007726377.1, from coordinate 143,384 downwards.
CAGTGAGGCCCTGGGAGAGGGGGAAGGGAGGGGGAGTGGCGCCCACTCCACCCACTGGTCCCCAGGAGCTGTGGCTAAGGTGTTCCATTGGATGGCAGTTCTTTACTTCCCGCTTTTTGTACCTGAGTCTTTGGCTTCTCTGAGTCAGGTCTCTAAGTTGCAGAACACTTAAGGCACTTCCAGCGAGCTGGTGGCCAACGCCCCTTGGAGGAAACAGTGTCTTCCCTGTCAAACAAAGGAATGGGATGAAATCTTATTAGTTACTGGCTTTGATGCCTGCACCAGGAGAAATGACCCTTCTGGAAAAAAATCCCTAAAGTTCTAACAGGAAGGGTCATGGATTCTCATGCCAGCATTTGCTTGATGCTCTAGGTGAGACCAAACTGTCCTCATCTGTAAAATGGGGTCATGTCTGACATATACCCCAGGACATGTGATGAAAGACAATTCGTCAAGGATAAAATTAATTAGGTAACTCATTGTAATGAAGGGAACAGATGTTTACTGGTCATCTGGTTTTGTAATGAAGCTAAGAAACATATACTGGGCACCTATTATGTGCCAGATGCTGCTTGGTACAACAGCCTCATGAATATTATTACCATTTTCACACTAAGAAATTGAGATTTAGAGGCCACCAAGGTAGTGAATGGGATTTCAATGCAAGTTGTCGAAAAATGACTCCACACTGCCTACTCCTGAAGGATACAGAAAACTCGTGATGATGATAAAGTGTTTGGACACTTTAAAAACTATTCAGAGAAGCAAAGGACATTAGTGTCAGAGCCCTCGGTGACATGTAGAGGCCCCTCTTGTCCAACTCAGGAGTCCCGTTTCTTATGTAGTATTCCCAGTGCTGGTTATCCTTCCTCTGCTAGAATACTTTACCACTGCCTAATGCCTTTTCCAGGCTGCCTGATCCAATCTGCTGTTATTGGTAAGTTCTAACCTCTTGCTGCTCAAAGTGTGGTCTCAGGACTAGCAGTGTCAGCTCGGAGCTCGCTCATTTGAAATGCAGAATCTCAGGCCCGCTCCAGACCTGCTGACTCAGAGTCTGCATTTTAACACTATCTGCCAGGTGTTTTCTATGCCTGCTGAAGTTTGAGAAGCACTGTGCTCATGTCATTCAACATGTTCTGCTCATTCAATTACAAGATTACAGGATAAGAGGGTCTCAGAGCTGGGAAGGGCTCCTAGAGAACTTTGAGGACAGCTCTTCATATAGTACGTTCATCCTCTCCACGACTGTCCTCCCAAGTGGAACATCAGACTCTGCTTGGAAACGCCCATGGGTTTGACTCTTTTCTGAGGCCACGTCTCATTTTCACGTGGTTCTAGTATTTAGGCAGCTCTCAGCTTTTGTATAAGTTTCCTCTCATGCCCGACACTGTGGATTCAGCAGTGAACAAGACAGGCCCATTTCTACCCCCGGCCCTGTCCCCTGGGCCTCCTACCATATGACAGATCTCTGTGTATTTGAAGTCAGTGGTTATGTTGTCCTCTCCCTCCTCTTCTTGTCTTTTTGGAGTAGGCATCCTCTCTATTCTTCTTTATCTGTCTCCCTCAACAGACCTCTACCCACCTCTATCAATCTTCTTTACTCAGATCTGGACTGCCTGTGTCCCATGTAAAGAGTGATTCAAAACTGAACACAGTCCTCGCCGTTGGTGTGTTCAGCCCAGAGGAGAACTCACCTCCTTTGTTTGAGTCCCACACTTCTGTTAATACAGCCTGCATTTGTGTGCTTTTTTGACAACCTCATCACGACTCATTCTGAGCCTGCAGCCAACTTAGACCTTTTCCCACATGTGCTGCTGTGACCCAACGACTCTCCTGGCTTGTCCTTTACGATGGGTTTTTCTAATCCAACACGGGACGTTATCTTTGTCTCTATTTAAAGTTACTCTAATAAATTCAGCTCAGCAGTCCACATCATCTTGGATCCGGATTCTGTCATTTTATGTGTTTGCTATTGCTCTCAGCAGCAGACCTTTTACAAAGCTAACTAGTGTGTCACTTCTGTGTCTTCAATTGGGTTGTTCATAAATGTATCGCACAGGACTGAGCCTCAGGCCAAGTTCTAGAGCAGGGCAGTAGAGACAGCCCTCCTAGGATGACAGGGCTCCATATTCTAGTTATTATGGCTCTGTAACAAATTACCCCAAAACTTGTGGCTTAAAACAACAGTAGTCATTTAATATCTCTTGTGGGTCAGGAATTTGGGAGAAGCTCGGCCAGGCATTTCTGGCTTGGACTGTCTCATGAGGTTGCAGTACGATGTCAGCTGCAGCTGCATTCAGCTGAAGGCTTGACTGGGCTTGAGGATCCGTGTGTAAGGTGGCTCACTCACATGATTGGCAAGCTGGTGCTGGCTGTTGGCCTGTGGCCTCGGTTCTTCTCCACATGGGCCTCCCAATGGAGCTGCTTGAGTGTTCTCATGACATGGCAGCTGCTTCCACCACAGTGAGTGATACAGAGGCCAAGTGGAAGCTGCAATGCTGCTATGTCCTGGCTTTGGAATTCCCACTGTCACTTCCACTGTAATCTACTGGATACACAGCGCCAGCCCTGAATTAGTGTGGGAGGGAACACACAAGGGTATGAATACCAGGGCTGGGGATCACTGTGGGGCATCGTGGAGACTTTCTTCTACACTCTATTAAACTGACTCTTAGCTGATGGCCAGTTTCCCAGTCCATTCAACTGTATCACCATGGAATACTTGTTTCTGTCCCTTACATGGGACGTGATGCCTTGCCTAAGTCCTGATAGAAGGTGTTTGCAGAATTCCTCTGGAGGATTTACCCAATTCCCCTGTATGAGCAAGTGGTCCAGTTCTGCTCTCTGGAGCAACACAGTCCGTCCCAATATCTACAGAACAGCCTCCAGTTAGTCCAGGAAGGAGATTCCCTGTGTTCAGGCATTGAATATGAATTCCAGTTCTGGCATGGGAAACTTGGGCAAGTTTCTTAACCTTTCTGGATCTTTGTTTTCACATCTTTAAATGCAGCTACCTTATGGAATTGTGAAAATTAATATAAAGTATGGAATGTCAGCACCTAGCAAACGGTCTGGCTCAAGGTGCAAGGATGGTTAATTTTTTCCCCCACCCCCCTGTGTAAGTACATTCTCTTCTGTGTGCTGCTTTCTGGGTTTGTAAAAGAAGCTAAAAATACCCACCACACAGGGGTGTGGCAATGATAAATACTATGTATAATACGTTGAGAACATTATGATTGTTTTTGGAAGCAAAGGGCCATAGAAATATGACATAGAAAAGCCTTCTTATAGCAGAACTAGGCCAGGGAGTAGAGACTACTGAGAGCTAGTGGAACATTTGAAAAGTGCTGTTTTATTACTTTAACACTGTACAGTGACACACGAAGAGGGAAAGGTTCTAATAATAAAGAGCGCGGGGTACGTTAATGAAACACTTACAAGCTGTCACAGGTCTGTGTGGAATGATGATGTACAGTAACAGAAAAGTGCCGTGTCACCTAAGACACAGACATTGAAGGGCGTGTTTAAAGAAACTCATTTCTTGAAGCTTCAGTTAAAAATTTTTTTTCTGAATTCGTAGCAGATTCTTATTTTTAGTAAAACCCTGTCACTTATAAAAAAGTATAACAAGTATTTTACTTCTTTCTCACTAGTGTTTTTATCATTGAGGATACTCAGTGAGTGAGGCTGGAGGGGGTGTTACCTCGTTGGTTTATATCTTCATCATCATTACTTTCAACAACATTTTCCAAGCAGGTCTAGGGTGAGAGGAAAGGTCGGATTTAGGCTTTGCGGTGCCTGAATTGTGTGATTCCCCAGCCAGCTCCAGCCCAGAGGCTCCTGGGAGCCTGCTCAGCTTCTTCCTCCCCCACCCCAAACTCTAAGGGGCTGCCTTCCACACCCCAGCTCAGAGCTGGCTCTTCTCTGTTCTGTCGTTTATTTCAGCTATCAGAGTCTTTTTGGGACCGACTGCTCAGCCTTTTTCCCATGAGGCTGGACATTTTTAATTTTCTTTCAGTGATAAACATTGGATTGTTCTAAAAAATTTTGGTCCCAACTTTTTATACACTATCATATAGATACAGAATGCACACTCATAAAACGAGCAGAAATGGTATCCCACAAACACTTGCTAGAAATGAAATATAAGAGCTACAAGCAGCAACCTCTTAGCTTAAAAATGATCTGCTAAAACATGAGCCTGACTTTTGCCCACACAACTTGGCACTCATTTGATATTACAGTGCCGGGAAATAGTTTTCTTGACATTTTAGTGATTGCTATTGCTGTACGAGGATACTTCAAAAAGTTCATGGAAAGATTCCTATATCTTCTAATTCACTTTTCCATGAACTTTTTGAAGTAACCTCACATTTGGTTTTTTAGTGTGTATTCTTTTAAGGGGAGAAAATGCAAAACATATAAAAGAGAAAAGCAGTATTTAACTGGGTTATCTTTTATTCTTAGGATTTTACTTGTTAGCATTCCAATCTTGAAATACTCATTAAAAAGGACAGGCATTATGAGAATGCTGGAGGGTACTCTGTCTATCCTCAAAATCTCACGTTCAGAAAAATGGAATGTCAGTTCCTTCGTGGGCTAGCACAGCTTGCTTATCATGACAGTTATTTATTTATCGGAGTAAAATATACATAACACAAAATTTATCATTTTAATCATTTTACGTGTGCAGATCAGTTCCATTAAGTACATTGACATTGTTGTGCAACCATCACCACCCTCCATCTCCAGAACTTTTTCATCTTCCCAAACCAAAACTCTCATCTATTAAACAACTTCCCGTTCACCCCTTCCCCTTGCCCCTGGAAACTACCATTCCACTTTCTGTCTCTATAAAATTAACTATTCTAGGTAACTCAGATAAGTGGGATTGTGCAGTATTTGTCTTTTTGTGACTGGCTTATTTCATTTAGCATAATGTCTTTAAGGTTCATCCATGTTGCAGTGTGTCAGGATTTTTTTCCTTTTAGGGTAACATTTATTGGGCACTTACTATGTGCTGGGCCCTGTGCTAAGCATTTTATTAAACCTCACAATGACTTATGAGGTAGGGACTCTCATTAGCTCCACCTCACTGATGAAGAAATGGAGGACAGGAAAGTTTAGAAAGCTGCCCAAGTTCACATAATTGCTAAATAGTAGAATGAGGGTTCTAACCCAGGCCACCTGGCTCCAGAGCGTTCATACTTAGAATTAAAAAAAAACAAAAACAAAACCATTTATTGAATGTCTACTATGTGCTGGGTACTAAGCTAGGCACTGTACCAACATTTTTTTCTCCCTTCCTTCCTTCCTTTTATTAATATACAATATACATAAAATGCATCTTAAGTGTACAACTCAATGAACTTTTACATATAGAAACACCATTGTAATCACAATCCAGGTCAAGTTGTACAACATTTCTAGCTCCTTAAAAGATTCCCTTGTTCCCCTTCTGGTCAGTACCTGCCTCCCAGGGTGGTCACTATTCTGACCTGACTGATCAGTTTTGTCTACTTTTGAACTTGATTTAAATGTTATCTTCCCATGTGTACTCCTTCGTGTCTGCCTTCTTTTATTCAAACTGGAGGTAAACTGTTGAGTGCATGCTCCATCCAAAGAGGTAGCCACTGCCCAGGTCCAACTGAATGTTGCCATCCAGGAACTCAGGTTCATTGTTGCTAATCACGTTGTTGCAGTAGCTGTAGTAATTATTGTTATTTTCCTTGAGAAGCCAAATATCTAAATTTTTTATGTGAAATCAGATGATGACTAATTATCAAATTTAAAACATGGTATGTGTCAACACATTGAAGGATAAGCAAGATGCATCTACGGGTGCTGGGATAATGCTATGGCCATGGCAGTGAGAAGGGACAGGGAGAGACAGGAATCAAGAATGGCCTCAAACTTCTGAACCTGAATAATTGGGAGACACAGAGTCCCTATGACAGCAACAGGGAAGTCAGGAAGGGTGGCTGGCTTGGGGAGAAAAGACAGCGAGTTTTATTGTAGACAAGTTGGGTTTTCAGAGGTGGAAGGAGGTCCCGGGGAGGTGGCCAACAGGCAGAGAGAAATTGGGTCTGGGGCTCAGGGAAATGATCAATCGGCCTAATATAAGAACAGGGAGCATTAAATTCTACTCAACAAATGCTTAAATATATTTTAATTGTATACTGTAATACAGGGAGAAAGTAGAAGAGGCAGAAGAGGAGGAGAGAGAGAGAGAGAGACTGTTGGACAGTAATATAAGGATGCGAAGAGAGACTGAGAGAGACCAGACATATAGGGAGGGAATGCTGGAGACCCTCACACACCCAAGGAAAAATGATGCGTATGAGGAGGTTCTAGAGAAAGAGAAATATAAGTGAGGGTCAAGCAATGAACTCTCATCAGACATAGAGCTTAGAGTTTAATTGCATGACAACTGTATCTTGTGGCTCTTAGGACTTTGTGACTAATGAACTTTAAAACTGCTGCATTTTTGCAGCTATAGCCATCAGCGAGGCTAAAGCTTCTTGGCATTTGCCCCCAGGCCCAAGGAAATAAGATAAAGTTATGATCTTGGGGATCAGGATCTTAAATCCCACATCAAGTCAGGAGTCCAGTCCCCCAGAAGTCACCCCAGCCTTTCTGAGGATCCTTGGTGTAATAAGGACCGTGTGCAGTCTGGGCCAGAAACTGTAGATCTGTGTCAGAGCCAATTTAACTTCTGAAGGATGAAGGAGGATAGGGGAGAGACGTGATGAAATTCATTCAGCTGGGGGCAGGGGTGGGTGGGGTGGTGGGCTCTTTATTGTTGCCCTTTCTGGCCTCCTATTTTCCACAATTGCAGGAATAGCACCAATGAGTCCCACTGCAGCGCCTGCAGAGTGAAACCCTCACCAGGTCCTGGTTGTGTGTGTGTTCAAGAAATAGTAGATGTACAGCTATCAAAGGGTTATCAGGAAGCAGAAAATTCACAAATTAGAGTGACTTAAAGCCTTAACAAGCAAATATGTATATATGAGAAAATTAATACTCAGCAAAACTCACTCATCAAGAGGAGACAGATGACAGACAGAATGGAGAATGGTTAAGACTGAGTGGGGTTAATTAGGATAGGCCAAGAGAGCAAGAAAAGTCTATGAATTAATTGGGAGATAAATAAATAGAAATTACAGTGGAGGTGCAGAAGGTCTTCCTCCCAGAGCACCCCCAGTCTGAAAATCAGTTGTCCCCGGTGCCCAGGTGAACTGGATCTCACTTGCTGTCCAAATCTCACACGCGTACATTTCCCCCCATTCCTGGCCCCTCTGCATGCCTTGGTTGGAAATGTGGCTTTTCCAGATTCAAAAGCCAGAACACAAGGCACCTATTCACCCTGCTGGGTTTGAAATTCTCCTCCAAAATTCCTTTAACTACAACGCCTTCTCCCAAGTACACTGTGCATCTTTTCAAATTTCAGACATAAACAGTGGCATGGCCCTGCCTGGCAACCCCCGCTCACTCTCTTGATAAAAATAGTAGGGGCTGAGGTGGGGAAAGCCTTGGGCACAGTGAGAGTTTTGTGGGTCAGCTGTTTGCATGGGTGTTTCTGACCCGCTCTGCCTATTTTGGGGAGGGGTGTCTCTGGGGGAATCTTTGAGCTGAATTCTCAGGGGATTTGTCATCCCTGGCACGTTGGCTCCTTCCATTCTGGACTCATGACACCTCTCCGTGGTTGTGTGTTTAACTCCGTGTCCCAGGGACAAACACGTTTACCTGTGGTTATTGGCTTGGGTGTTAGCTCTGGTGGGGGTGGGGGATGGGAACAGTGGTGAGGAAGGAGTGCAGGGGAGCTGTTTGTTTGTAGAAGCCATTGGCGTGAAACCTTTGCTGGACACCCAATTGCACATGGTGGCATCCTGGGTGTGGTGTGAGTTTCTATCAAGACAGGCACCATGACCCACGAGCAGGTGAAGGTCTTTGGGAGGCCACCAGATGTTACTTGTGCAGTTGGTTCTTGCTGTCCAGAACGGGATGAGTGAGAGGCTGTGAACTGGCCAGTTTGCTGAGCTAGGGCTGATGAGAACTGTTGTAGTCCTGGCTGCACCATTTACCAGCAACGTGACCTTGGGCCTCAGTTTCCTCCTCAGTAAAAATTCCACTGAAAGATGGAAGATGGGATCCTGTGACTTCTCTGCTTCGGGTTGCACTGAGGACACCATGGCCAACAGGGCCTGAGTGACCTGGCCCTGCCTGTCCCCTTACCTCAGCACCCCTCCTCTTTACGTTGTACTTTAAACGTCAGAGAGGCCTTTCCTGACCACCTCATCTCTGCCTCCATCAACCTCTGTTACAGCACCTCATTCCCTTCTAGCCTAAGACCACGATTTGTCACTACTTGTTTGGTGTCTGCCTTTCTCCTCCCCAGATTGCGAGCTTCATGAGGGCAAGGACACGTGTCCCCAGTGCCCGTCACAGTGTGAGACACATGTCGTCCCTCAGTCCCTCAGTAAATATTTGTTGCATAAATGAATAGGTCTGTGTTCTCCTTTGGACCCGTGCGTCTGGCACATTTAGATGCTCTGCAAGTGAATCATCATAACTCACATGCATTGAGCAATGTGTGCTCGGTGTTGTTCTGAGACTTTATGTCTAGTAACTCATTCGGTCGCCATAGCAACCTGGTGATTTGTTAATACTCTTCACAAATTATGACTGTTTTACAAAAAAAGGCAACAGAGGTCTAGAGAGGTCAAGCACCTTGCCCAAGATCACACAGCTAGTGAGTGGCTGAGCTGAGATTCAGTACTGGACAGTTTGGTTCTGAGCCTGTGCCTTTCACCCCTCACCATGCTGCATGAGTGAAGGAAAGCAATGAGCTCATTGCAGGGGTTCATAACATTTGTTTTTCCCTTTCCTCTCCCTACCCACTTGATCGAAGGGGTCAAATTAGCTCTTTATAAGATGCAGTACAGGTGTAGTAAGGCATAGGGTCAGGGATGGGAACAGATGGGGAACTCATGAGAACTCTCAGTGACAATTAGCCAGGCTTTATCAGTCAAGATACCTTTCTGGGGATGGTGGGGTTAGGAGCTGTTCAATGATGGGAGAAGCAGTGGCTTGACAGGCAAGGCAGTGGCCTGAGGCTTGAGCTCCTGAGGCTTGGGAACAAAGGAAGCAGACTGGAAGCTACATCTCCCATGAAACAGCAAATTAGAGAATTTATGGGAGAACTGGAGACACACTAGGACTCACTGAAATGAGAGGCTGAAGATGATGTCCCAGTGCAGACTTCAGGTCAGGACCCACAGGTGGGAGTTCTCTGCGGCCAAAGAGAAACTATGGACAAAGTGAAGTTAGTCTGTCTTTAGTCAAACCAGGCAAGAAACGCTAGAGCTCCAGACTCTGATGTCAGACATCAGTTCACATGTCACAACTCAATTCCTGGTATGTGGCTGACAGCCTGGGCTTTGCCAGTAGTGGGCAAACCCTCACCCTTACCCTCCACTAGAATCCACTAAATCCCAAAGATCTGGCATCTTCAGCTCAGAGAAGAAGATCATTCACTCGGGGTCTTCAAGCTGGGCAGGAATATGAGGCATCCTTTCTCTTTTGCTGTGTTAGGACTGAGGCTTGGACCCAAACTCAGAAGTGCATGATAGGGAAACAAGGATGTACGGACCCTGCGAGCAGGTGATGCTGAGCATGCACAGCTCTGGTTGGCCTTTGACCTGTGTTTCAGTCAGGATAGGGTGCGGTAACAACAGCCCCCAAATCTAAGTGATGAAATAACAAAGATTTCATTCTTGCCCATGCTCGTGGCCACTGAGGAGAGGCTGGGAGCTTTGTGCCAGGTCAGCATCATCCTTACTCCAAGGACAGGCTGAGCAGAGCAGCCACCATCTAGAACATTGCTGGTTGCCCTGGCAGCGGGGAGAGAGAGCTCTGGAGGGTTGTGCATCAGCAATTAAATGCTCCAGCACAGAGGATACAACTCAGTGTCTGGAGCTGGTCATATGACCCCACCCAACTACAGCAGGAGGGGCAGTGCAATCCTTTCATGTGTCAGGGGGATGCAAGACTGAAATGTCGTGAACAGACACAATTACTATTTCTAGTCATTCTTCCAATGGTGAAATAAGGTTTGGGCTCCACCTGGCTATTTCAGTCACTGGGCTCCATTCCTTGGGGGTCTGAAATGTTTCCCAGAGTAGGTGAGGGTCATAATGGTGCACTGGGGGCCTGGCTGAGCCCATCACTGGGTCCCTGCTGCCAGAATAGCCTGTCACACCCTAATGGGGGTCTTGGGCATTTGGTGGAGTCCCATTAAGTACCCAGTTTCCCCGTGGATGAGGCCTACTCTTCTGGAAAGAGAGGAGGGCAGCCTGCTCCTGTGGCTGTTCCTCCCCAGGGCCTTCAAGACATGGAGGCCCTGCTCAAGACATGTTTTGGGTCTAAGTCTTCAACACAAGGTGGTGGGTTCAGGGAACTTGCCAGGGTCAGGTCTCCTCTTAGCCCTAGGATTGTTATCTCCTTGGAAGGCCCCATCCCTCCTTCAGGCTTTATTCCTTGTCTCCTGGGACCAGAGCTGGAGGCCACTGAACTCTCCAAAAGGTGGAGGCATCACCAGGAGTTGATTGCAGCCCTGTAGGCTGCAGACTTTCCATCTTGAAACCCCTTGAAGGCTCTGCTCAGCTCGCCAGTGGGGAACTCTCCTCAGTCCATGAGGTTGGATACAGGCAAAGAAGAGAGGATGCTGTGCAGTGACAGCAGAGAAGCCAGGAGGCATACCTGGAGCACGTGAGGATCAGCTTCCAGGTCATGGCTTGTACTTGGCTCTAGGAAGCCTGCCCTGACTCACTCAGCAAAAGAGGGAGGGGTGGGGGAGAAGCTTACCAGTTTATTGAGAGATGGGGAGGATAAAGGCAGAGGAAGTCCAAGCTGTCTCCCTTACGCAAATAAGGACCAAATCCAGGCAGTTGTGCTGGGACCAGGGTCTGCTTCATTTTTGGTCTAGAGAGGCCCTGGGGCCTTGGCCTGGGGTCCATCCCTGAGAGCACAGGAGTTGATTAATGGAACTGAGGAAGTGCCGGTATGACCATGTCTCAGAGAGGACCTTTTGGGGTTGAATACGTTTGGGGATCTTTGAGCTTCCTGAATCTGAAGATCTATATCTCTCCCTATATCTGGGAAGTTTTCCTCTATTATTTCATTGAATATGTTTTCAATGTCTTTTCCTTTTTCTTTCCTTCTGGAATACTCATGATTTGGATATATGAGTGCTTAGGTTGTCTGTTATCTCTCTTAGATTTTCTTCAATTTTTAAAATCCTTTTTCTTTTTTTTTGTTCACCTGTGTATTAGTCAGTGTTCTTCAGAGAGACAGAATCAATAGGATATTTTATAATTATATGAGAGGGATTTATTAGGGAAATTAGCTCATGTGACTATAAAGAAAAGTCCTACAATAGGCTGTATATAAACTGGATGCCGGTAGCCTGGCTCAGTCCAAGTCCAAAGGCCTCAAAACCAGGGAAGCTGATGGTGTCCTTGGTGTAAGTTCTGGGACCCAAAAGCTGAAGAGTCTCTAGCTCTGATGTCCACGGACAGGAGAGAAGAGTGTATCCCAGCTCCAGCACATCGACAGAGCTTCACCTCTTTCCTCTGTCTTTTGTTCTCTCCGGGCCCCCAGTGGATTGGATGGTTCCCACCCACATTGTGGGTGGGTCTTTCCCACCCAGGCCACTCAGACTGTCATACTAATCTCTGCTGGAAACACCCTTACAGACACACCTAAAAAAATAGCTTTACGAGGTTTCTCAGCATTCCTTCATCTAACCAAGTTGACACCTAGAATTAACCTTCATGGGCAGGCTGGTTAGCTCAGTTGGTTACAGCATGGTGCTGATAAACACCAAGGTCCAGGATTCAATCCTGTACAAGCCAACTGCCTCCCCCGCTCCAAGAAAAAATACATAGAGAATTAACCTTCACAACTTGTGTTATTTTGAACAGACCATCTTCATGATCAGGAATTCTCTCTTTTGCTCATTCTAGCCTGCTGTTTAAACTCTCTGTTGTGTTTTTTATTTCATTGAATGGTACATCAGCTCCACAAGATCTGCTACATTCTTTTTCAGGACACTGATTTCTTTGTACATTTCCTCTTTCAGGTCCTGTATGCTTTTTCTCGTTCTCTTGTGTGGTCTAACTGAGTCTTCTTGTATCTCATTTAGTTTTCTTAAATTGTTACTTGAAATTCCTTATCAGTCATTTCAAGGACTTCCTGTTCTACAGGATCTAGTACTTGAGAGTTATTATATTCATTTGGTGGTGTCATATTTCCTTATTTTTTCATATTTCTAGTATCTCTCTGTTGGTGTTTAGTCATCTGGAAGAGAAGTTACTCTGGAGTGGGGTTAGCAGAGAAAGAGTTCCTCTTGCAGGTGTGTTTTATAATGATGGTTGAAAGGGGTGTTTTAGTATTAGATCCAGGTAGATGCTATAGTGTAGTCTCTGTGAAGGCATTTTGGCCGAATTTGGCATTGGAGTTGCGTGAGAGTGCCTCTGTGACCTATTCCCTAGGATGCTTATTATTTCTTAGCTAAGGACGGTGACACTATATTGGATTGTCAGGAGATGGGTAAGCTCTGAAATTCTGGGGGATAGCGCCTTGGAGTCTTGTCACTCTTAGGTTATAGTGAGTGCTCTTGGGCTGGACTGTTGGCACTGTGACTAGCTCACCCTGACACTGTTAGGTACACTGGGGTATACTAGTGCTCCTCGATTTGAATGGGTGATTCTGAATGGATTTTCCCTGGTTGCTTTCCTCTTTCCCTGAGTTCTGCTGGTGTCGCTCCTTCTGTCTATGCCGATGAGTGGTCACGAGGAAACCTATGAGGTGGCAGTGGCTGCTGTCTTGGCAGCAAGCTGTCCTTATAGCAGCAGTTGCTGTGGTGGAGGCTGTCATGGTCCACTAGTTCTGCCCTGGAGTCAGCAACAGTGGCAGAGAGTGTTGCTGATACTCAGCTGCCTGTCACTCCCCTTGGGGCCTTTGCAGTGGTAGGGTAGGCTTCTCAGGAGCTGGGTCTCACCTGGATGGGTTCCCGCAGAGGGTGCCGGGTTGGGGCCTCTCCCTAGGGGCCTTTGTGGTGCTGGGGTGAGACTTTTGCTTTCTTTTAAAATGAACTCTGTTTACATAAAATAAAATGTGCCCATTGTAAGGGTACAGTTTGATGAGTTTTGATAAATGTGCACAGTCATGTAACCATCACAACAATGATGATATAGAGCATTTCCTTCCCACCAGAAATTCTCCTTATGCCCCTCTGCAGTCAATCACTTCCCCCTCCTTGGCCCCAGGCAACCACTGCTTTTTGTCACTGTGGATTAGTTTTATTCTTCTCAAAGTTCATATAAACGGAATCATGTGATGGAGTGGGTTGAATGGTGGCCCAAACATATCATGTCCTAATCCCTGGAACCTGCAAATGCTACCTTATTTGGAAAAAGTGTCTTTGCAGATGTGATTAAGTTAAGGATTTTGAGTTGAGGAGATAATTCTGGATTACCTGTGTTGGTCCTAAATGCCATCACAAGTGTCCTTATAAGACAGAGGTAGAGGGAGAGCCAACAACACACACACACACACACACACACACACACACACACACACACACACACACACGAGGAGGTGACGTGAAGATGGAGGTGGAGAGGACTTCCGGTCAAGATGGCTAAATAGACGGTCCCCAGCATCACTCTTTCCCACAAATCAGCCAAATCAGCAATGACAGCCAAGCTGGGGCCACTAGAGCTGAGGGAAAGAGGAGGAGAGACCTATGGAGTACATGAAGGCTGAAGAAGCCATGATGAGAGAAAGAAAAAATTCCTCCAACCATTTCGAGCCCTGGCCACTTCCAGGCTAGAGCTGCTGAGCCCATGGGAGCAGGAGCCAGCAAAAGCCACAGCTGTGCCCTTCAGGTGAAGTTGCTTGGAGGCAGCAAGGTAGAAGAGGGCCTTGGTGGCCCCCAGGCCAACAAGACCACTAATAGGGTTTCTGTGGACCCACCTAGGAGTGAGGAGCCAGAACAACTGAAAAAAAGGAGCCACTCAGAGGACAGTGAGTCACTGCAAGGGACTGGAGCATGGCCCATCCCATGGGAAGTGTTTGCAGCATGGGCAGTGGGGGAGATGGGTGCACTTGGGGAACACTGGGGCACAGCAAGGACAGCTGATCTGTGTCCCAATCATTGTAGGACCACTCAGAAGAGACTGGTCAGGAATATGGAATTGCATAGGGTGCAGGTTTGATGAAAAGACTCAGGCCCAGACCAGAGTTTCTACACAACCCAGGTGCACCGGATTTCACTAGACCCGGAAGTACCTATAAAGTCAACCATTAAAACCTGAGCTGCACAAAAAGCCTTCCCCAGGGAGTCAGCAGCAAAGCAGCAATTTAGCTCAACTACAGAGCTCAAGTACTGGTCCCCACAGGAAGTTCCCCCATTTTAGAAGTAAGCAAAGGACAAAAAATTAGTTCCAGTGCAGAATTTAAGTGGTGTGAACAGCAAATAATCCAACACAGAAATAAAAGTAAAAACAAAGTACCCACAACCAGAGACAAAGTTTGTTATTAACTAGTAAAGGTCTCATTTCACCAAGGAACACCTATAATACCTAGTAAGACTGGAAGTCCCCTGGGCTACCAAGCCAGAAAGGGGGTGGTCTGGAGGCCTCAGCCATGCCCCCCAACACCAACAACTAGTCCCAAGGGTGGGGGGCCTTGGGCCTCAGTCATGCCCCCCAACACAAGCAGCCAGCCCAGTGGTGACCACTGAGCCACCACTGGAAGTGCTCCGGGTTATCCCAAGCCAGGGCAGTGGGGGGCCGAGGGCCTTGGTCACACCCCCCCAACATGAGCAACCAGCTGAGCTGCAGCAAGAAGGGCCCTGGATTCCCAAGCTGGGATAGTGGGAGGCGAGGGCTTTTGCCACACCCCCCGATATCTACATCCAGCCCTGCAGTGATCAAGCCACTGCTGAAAGCCCGCAGTCTCCCCTGTGGGAATGGGGAGGGTGCCACAGGCCTCAATCCTGCCCCTCCTCATTCCTCTTTCTTCCATCACATTTCCTTCCTCTTTCCCCTCTCCCTCTCCCTCCCAACTGCTCTGCAACAGCATCATAGAATGTAAAAAAAATATATTAATAAAAATAAAAAGATGGAGGTGGAGACTGGAGTGATGCAGCCACAAGCCAAGGAATGCCGAGGAATGCCACAGCTGCCCGAAGCTAGAAGAGGCAAGGGACGGATTCTCCCCCAGATCCTCCAGAGGGAGTGCGGCCCTGCCGACACCTTGATTTTGGACTTCTGGCCTCCAGAATGGTGAGAGAATAAATTTCCATTGTTCTACGTCAACAAGATTGTAGTGATTTATTACAGTAGCCCTGAGAAATTAATATATGCAATATGTATTTTCTGTGTCTAATTTCTTTGCTTGGCAAAAGAAAAGATTTTAATATTCTTCCATATTGTTTGCATCCATAGTTTATTATTATTATTTTTTTGTTACTGAGTAGTATTTCATCGAAGGGATAGATCACAATTAGTTTATTTGTTTCACCTGTTCATGGCTATTTGAATTGTGCCCAGATTCAGGCTATTATGAATAAAACTCTTATGAACAAGTTTATGTGTGTGTGTACATATATTTTTATTTCTCTTGGGTAAATATTTAGAAGTGAAGTTGTTGGGTTATATGATAAGTATATTTTTATTTTATTAAGAAGCTACCTAATAGCTTTCCAAAGTGGTTGTACCATTTTGCATTCCCATGAGGAACGTGTGAGAGCTCCAGTTACTTCACATTCTCACCCACAGTGGATTTCGTGAGTCTTTTAAATTTTAGTTTCTGAAATGAATGTATAGAGGTAGTTTACTATGGCTTTAATCTGCATATTCTTAATTAGTAATGTTGAACATTTTTGGTGTGCTTATTGGCCATTTGTATATCTTCAATATCTATTAAAATCTTTGCCCAAAGATTTTAAACACAAAGATCCAAACACAAATCTGTGTTTGTGTGGGGGGGATTGTTTATTTATTTATTTTTTACTGACCTTTAATAATACTTTACGTATTCTGGATACGAGTCCTTTGTTGAACATAAGTATTGCAAATGTTTTCTCCTAGTCTGTGGCTTTCCTTTTTATTTTCTTAATAGTGAATTTTAAAGAGCAGAAGTCTTTAACTTTGATAAAGTCCATATTTTCCATTTTTTTCTGGTATAGTTAGTGGGGGTTTTTGTCCTACCTAAGAAATCAAAGTCACAAAAAAAATTTTTTGTGTGTGTGACGTCAAGGTCACAAAGATTTTCTTCTGTTTCCTTGAGAAGTTTTGTGGTTTTAACTTTTATGTTTAGATTTATAATTCATTTTGATTTCCTTTGGGTATGTGTGTGTATGGTGTAAGTTCTTTTTTTTTTTTATAGATACCCCATTTTCTAGCACTATTTGTTGAAAAGACTGAATTGCATTGGCACCTTTGTTGAAAATCAACATACAGGTCTGTTTCTGGGTTCTCTCTTCTGTTCCATTAATGTATATCATAATACCAACACTACACTTCTTGATTATTGTAGTTGTATAGTTTATAGTTTGTCTTGAAATAGGTAGGGTCTAAATTTCCTTCCTTTTTAAGGCTGAATAATATTCCATTGTATGTATTTAACACATTTTGTTTATCCACTCATCTGTTGATGGATCATATTTTTTTTTTTTTCCCTTTTTGTCCTTTTTCGTGACCGGCAACAGATCGCAACCCTCAGTGTCGCGCCTGTACCGGACCGGGACCGGCCACGGGATCGCAACCCCCGGTGTTGCTCCTGCACCTCGCTCAGCCAGTGAGCGGCTGGTCTGTATGTGGGATCCAAACCCTCCGCGGGAGCGCTGCCGCGCTTCCCAGGCGGTGCACTGTAGCAGTGCGCCACCGGGCCGGCCCGATAGATCATATTTTTTGATGCTGTTGGATGGTATTACTTTTTAGATTTCTTTTTTCAAGTAGTTTATTGCTCAGATCTGCATTTTTTTACCAAGCTCCTCTGGCGATTTTTATGCCTGTTAAAGTATGAGAACCTTTGGTTGCAGGGCAGTGACTCTTAATCAGGAATATGAATAATAACTACCCACAGCCTGAGCCCCCCACATCCAAAGAACTTTATTTAAAGGATCTGGAGTAAGCCACCATGTAGTTTGAAAAAAAAAAAAAACTTCCCCAGATTGAGAGCTGTTGATTGTTTGATTAAGAACAGTGGACACGTCCCCTTCATTTATGTGTTCATTAGTTACATCATGACACTCTTCTGCTGGGCTCATAGGTGCCACAGTGAACAGGGATTGGTAGAGGCAGACAGATAAGCAAAGACTTTGCAGCCCCACGTGTGGGGTGCAGATGGGGGTCAGCAAAGTCTTGTGGGAAGAGTGAGTGAATCTTGTAGTCCTGGGTGTCACCATGGCTGCTGCAGTTTGGGGACCTGGTGAGGTCTCTCTTTGTCTTACAAAAGTCCCCATGAGGCCTGGCTATACTTCCATGCTGGTTAGACTCTGCGCATGAGGCTCCTTCTTGATGTTAAGACTGCATGTCAAGTCCCTGCAAACATGAGCTTTCCGGCTTTGTCTTGGGATGGCCACGTCACACTGTCTACAGATGTTCTGTCCCTAGTGGAAAGTTTCTGTCTTTGGAGGTACAGAAAGAAGACAGCTCTGTTGGCTTTGTTGACATTCTGTGACCACTGAGCTGTCCCCATAACTTGGTCTCAGTCCACCTGCCCTGTTTGTTTGCCGTCTGGGTTGCTTCTCCCAGTAGGTGTGACTGTCACTCTTGCCCAATTTCACACCACACCTGAAGCCATTTGGCCTTTCTTCCCTGCCCTCCTCCACCTGATCAATGCTTCTGGGAATGTTGTCCAGCCTGATTGCTCAAAATGTGCAAACCCAGCTAAGCACCCAGGCCCAGGAGGTGTTAACCAAGCTCAGCTTTATATGGTTTTCTCCCTGGCTTGGGCTAGAGCCTTGCAGTTCTTTAAGAAGAGGGGAACCTGTTTGTGTTTCTCCTCCAGACTGGCCCACAGACCCCTGTGAGTGGCTGTTGTCCTTGAAAGAGCATGTAGCCTGGATGCTGGGGAGGCAGCTGCTCCAGCTCCAATATTGCCCTGAAGCAGTGATTCTCAGCTCTAGCTGCACACGAGTATCGCCTGGAGAACTTTCAGAGATCCTGATGCCCAGACTGTATCCCAGACCAATTCAAACAGAATCTCTGGAGGTGGGACCCAGGCTGCGGTTCCCCAGTGATTCCCTTATGCTACTGATTTTGAGAGCAGCTGCTCTAAAGAGACCAACGCTGGTGAGATGAGACGGAGAAGAATGGGAGGGCTTGCAACCACTCAGTAGATTTGCCTTCCTGGACAAAACAAGCCACTCACTCTCTCTTCTTTTCTGATTAAAATGATAGGGGTATCATCCTGCTTTCTCCAAATTTGTATTCCAGCCCTGACTGATATTCTTCCAGGGTCAAGTTCTAGGATCACCTTTGGGTGCAAAATATATACCCTCTGCCTGGGGAACAGGACGCAAAGGGCATTAGATTTGTATAGCTCTGTGTTTTTGGTTATCAACACGCCGTCATGATGTCTCAGGGTTGGTGACGTCTTGCGGAGTAGGGAGGCACATTGGGCTGTGACTCAGGAGAGCTGGTTCTTCTGGTGGCTCCTCTCTGGAGCCCACCTCCCCTACTCATGGCCTGAGTCTCACCTTGAGCTTGTCATTCCAAGTCTTGTCATCCCACAAATCCCCAATTCAGGCATCCTGCTTTCCGACCACAGCCCCCTCTCCTTCAGCCCACCCTTGGACGCCATCCCTCTACACCCTTGTTGGGACTCTGCCTTTTCTCATCCTTTAGTCCTCTCCTTTCCTCTTACCCAGCCTAGCGTCCCAACAACACTTTTTCCAGCCCCTTAAACTCCTGCACTCTTCCCACATTTTGCAGAGAAATTTGAAGTTGTAGATTAAAATTCTGCAGCTTCCAAACCCACCTGCGTCCTCACTTACCCTTCCACTCTCCCACAGTGGAGCTTCCATCCTCCCCTTGAGGCTAAGCCTCCACCTCCCCTGGGGCGCCCGTGCCTTCCCCAGCTCCATGTTCTCAGAACCCCACACTGATGGTCTTGTCTCTTCCTCTTTTGTAGATTCAACCCGGCTTTCATCTCCATCATTCTATTGAAACAGCTCTGGCTGATGTCCTGTGGCTTCTGAGTTACTAAATCTGATGGCTTTCACTCTTTGTTTGCGTGCCCTCTTGAGCTCTCAGCGGCACGAGGCATACGGACACTTCCTTGTTCACACGCTCTGTCCTCTGGCTCTCTCCCGGGTCCTCCTACCTCTCTGTCCACCCCTCCTCAGTCTTCTTGTACACGCATCTTTCCTCCCGAGCTATCAGATGGAGACACTCCCAAGCTGTCTTTCTCTCCGTGCAGGCTGTTTACATCCTGAGCCCTGACAATTACCTTGTCCTAGATGTTGCACATATTTCATCTCAGCCTTTTTTATTTTTTGAGCTCAAGGCATATATATCCAACTGCCTCCTTGTCCTTTATTGAAAAAATTGTGGTAAAAACCACTAACGTAAAATTGTCCATCTTAACCATTTCTGAGTGTGCAGTTCAGGAGTGTTCAGTACATTCACATTGTTGCACAACCAACCTCCAGCACTTTTCATCTCACAAAAACAAACTCTGTACCCATTAAACAGGAACTCCCCATTCCCCACAGCCCCCAGCCCCTGGCAACCACCATTCCATGTTTTGTCTCTGAATTTGATTTCTCTAAGTACAGCATATAAGTGGAATGATACAGTAGTTGTCTTTTTGTGACTGGCTTATTTCACTTAGCACAATGTCCTCCAGTTTCATCCATGTTGTACCATGTGTCAGAACTGACTTTCTTCTTAAGGCTGAATAACACTCCATTGCATGGATGTAGCACATTTTGTTTACCCATTCATTGATGGACACTTGGGTTGCTGCAAGCTCTTGGCTCTTGTGAATAGCGCTGCTATGGACATGGATGTACAAATATCTCTTTGCTTTCAGTTCTTTTGAATGTATACCCAGAAGTGGAATTGCTGGATTATATGGTAATTCTATTTTTAATATTTTTGAGGAACTTTTATACTGTTTTCCACAGCTGCACCATTTTACATCCCCACCAACAGTTCACAAGGGCTCCGCTTTCTCTACATCCTTGTGAAAACTTGTTGTGTTCTCTTTTTTTCATGGTACTCATCCTAATGGGTGTGAGGTGCTATGTTATTGTAGTTTTAGTTTGCATTTCCTTAATTATTAGTGATGTTGACCATCTTTTTATATGCTTGTTGGCCATTTGCATATTTTCTTTGGAGAGATGTCCATTCAAGTCCTTTGCCCATTTTTTAGTTCTGTTACCTGTTTGTTGTCATTGTTGAGTTGTAGGAGTTCTTTATATATTCTGGATATTAACCCCTTATCAAATAATTTGCAAATATTTCTCCTATTTTATAGGTTGCTTTTCACTCTGTTGATTGTGTCCTTTGATTCACAGAGTTTTAAATTCTGTAGTCTAATTTGTCCATTTTTACTTTTGTTGCCAATACTTTTGGGGTCTCATTGAGGAAATCCTTGCAAATCCAGTATCATGAGAGTTTTCCCCTATTTTTTCCTAAGAGTTTTATAGGTTTTAGGTCTTTGATTTATTTTTAGCTAATTTTTGTATATGGTCTAAGGTCCAACTTCATTCTTTTGCATGTGGATATCCAGTTTTCCCAACACCATTTGTTGAGGATACTGTCCTTTCCGCATTGAATGATCTTGGCACTTGTGTTGAAAATCATTTTCCTGCATATTTGAAGGTTTATTTTTCAGTTCTCTATTCTATTCCATTGGTCTATATGTCTGTCTTTATACCAGCACCATACTATATTGATTACTATAGCTCCATAATAAGTTTCTCTAAAAACATTTAGTTTTTGTTTATTTCACAGGTATATGTATGTGTGTGTCTGTGAATGCAACTTAGAGTCAATTATTTTATAAGCTTTCTCCCAAATCATACCCTACTCTGTTCAGTTTTTGCCTTCCAGAGGCAACCACTTAAACTCTTTCTTTTTTTTTAATTTGGAATTCATCTCCATGTCCTCAAATAGTATGCACATAGTGATACTTCTTGGTTTTTAAGTTTTAGGCATTATCTCTTGACTCCTTACTGTGTTGGAGATAAAGATTTAGCTCTCTTTCCCCCAAGTCTCCCAGTATGTGCATATTTTGTGTCCCCTTCCTCCTCCCAATAGAGTTAAATTATACTTTTGGATAAGTCAGTATCCATCATTGCTATGACTGTGTAAATGTGCTTCCTAGCTGAGCCATGTAATATACTATCACATATTTTCTTTTCTTGCAGGACTTTTTATTTTCCCTCATTGTAATAATATTTTTATTTGTTTCCTATGTGTATTATTAATTTAACTCCAGAGGGTGCCTGGTGAGCCTCTTTGGTCCAACCCTGAAGAGCATGAGGATGGTTCTTATATCCCTGGACAGGGCAGCTTTCTTTGCTGGGAAAAGGCTTGGTCACAGGGAGACTATTGAAAGTAATAATTGCTGATAGAGCTCCTTCAACTTATAAGGTGCTGGCCTAGAGTGACAGAGATGGATATGACATTATTCTGTATACCAGGAACAGACAGATATTGAGGCAATCATTCCAATATAAGGCAAACTTTGATGAGAACTTTAAGAGAGACTGCAAATTTAAGAGAGGACAGGTTAGGAACAATTCTAATTAGAAGAGTCAAGGAGGTTCTTTAGTGAGGAGGTATTGTTAAGCTGAATTAAGGTCTCAGTAGGAGGGTTGGTGATGCAGAGAGAAGGTGGAAACAAAGGTAGAGAGAGGAAGTACAGTGAGGGTTCAGGGAATGGCAAGAGGCTCAGCATGACCACAGGATGGGGTGTGTGCAGACACATCATGAAAATGACAGCTAACGTGTTTTGGGCACTTCTGTGTTAGGCACTGAGGCCAGCCTTTCATAGGTACTGTACTAGTGGTTCTCAAAATGTCATCACCTGGGAACTTGTTAGAAATGCAAATCCTTGAGCCCCACCCAGACTCACTGAATCAAAAACTCTGGGCATGGGGCCCCACAATCTGTGTTTTAACAAGCCCTCCAGATACTTCCAATGCATGCTGAAGTTTGAGAACCATGGCACTACACAGTTTGATCCTTACAGCAGAGTAGTAGCTAGATGTTCATTCTCCCTACTTTGCAGTCGAGGAGGCTGTCTCACAGTGAGCAGGCTACTTGCCCCAGGTCCAGTGGGGTGCTGGAGCCAGCCTACACTGGTTCTTGAGAGCCAGTTGTGAGTTTCTCTTCCCAGCTCTAGATTTGGTGATGTCACACTGATAGCTTGAAATTGGCCGTAGTGGAAGTATTTATATCAGGAATTTGGCAAAGGCTACAAATCAGGGCGTCAAGCCCACCCTGAGAACCAGTCATTACATGTTCAGAAGCCTACCTCTGCTCAGCTCACTCAGCTGGTAAGTGGTTGGTAGAACTGGGTCTTGAACCCAGACATCCTGGCCCCTGAGTGCATGCTCTTAACCACTAGGTTACACTTATTCTGGAAGGCTGGAAAGACAGGATGGGGTTACACTGTGGAAATCTTTTACATGCATGTCAAAAATTTGGGCTTTATTCTGTACATGTGGAATTTTTCAGAGTTTTAAATAGGTAAGTGATATGATTGTATGTTTAGGCAGGAGGACTAAATTGTTGGCTGTGGCTTTTCACTTGGCAAATATGGTGAAAAACTGGGTGGGAGTCAAAATAGTTGCACTTCATAGAGAAGAGCCTCAACAACCAGTGGGTTGCTCATTCACAGAAGAGGCCGGCCGTGAAGTCCTGCAGAGCAGATGCCACATACCTCACAAAGCTTCCTTGTTCTTCAGGAGAAAGGTTCCCTGTGCCTCACTCTAACCATTTGCCACAGCAGCAATGGGGCTTAACGCAGCAGCTGGTGGCTAGAGTTGTCCCAGGAGTCTCTGGTTCAGATCAGAATTTACTCTGCAACCACTGGAGCAGAACGCTTCATACCCACCCACATTCGTTCGTCCTTCTTCAGGGAACCTGGAGATTTTTCAGGCGCCCTTCACATCAAGGCAGCCATGTGCTTCAGAAGAGGATGGACCCACCTCTGGTCCCTGAGGATAAATCTGGATTGGGTTTAAGCTAATGGTTCTCATATTTTTTTGGTCTCAGGACACTCTTAAAAATTGGGAACCCCCCAAAGAGTTTTTGCATATATGTCATATTGCTTGAAATTATCTTGTCAGAAATTAAATCTGAGAATTAAAAAAATATTTATTGGGGCCGGCCCGGTGGTGCACTGCTACAGTGCGCCACTTGGGAGCACGGCGGCGCTCCCGCCGAGGGTTCAGATCCCACATACAGACCGGCCGCTCACTGGCTGAGTGAGGTGCGGGCGCAACACCGAGGGTTGCGATCCCGTTGCCGGTCCCGGTCCGGTACGGGCGCGACACTGAGGGTTGTGATCCGTTGCCAGTCATGAAAAAAGACAAAAAGGAAAAAAAAATTTATTAATTCATTTAAAAATAGCCTTAGACCCATTACATGTTAACAAAAATAACATATTTTTATGAGAAACTACTATATATTTTTTTAACACAAAAATATTTCATGAGGGCCTGCCTGGTGGTGCACTGCTACAGTGCGCCGCTTGGGAGCGCGGCAGCGCTCCTACCGAGGGTTCGGATCCCACATACAGACCGGTTCCCGCTCACTGGCTGAGCGAGGTGCGGGCGCGACGCTGAGGGTTGCGATCCTGTTGCCGGTCCCGGTCCGGTACGGGCGCGACACTGAGGGTTGAGATCCGTTGCCGGATACAAAAAAAGACAAAAAGGAAAAAAAAAATTTCATGAGCATACCCAGTTGTAAAAGAGAGGATAGCCCTTTTAGTAGTCCTTTCAGACAATTGTGGATATTTTTCTTTGATACTACACCATTACTCAACAAGAGGTAGTTTCTTAAAAGTTAGTTGCGATGGGATATCTGAAATGAGATCAATTCATTTTTTATGCCCTGCTACCTTAAAATCTGTTGGTATATGATTGGATTGAATTGTGTCCCCCAAATTTTATGTATTAGAAGCTTGATTTTCATTGTTACTATTGAAGGTGGGAAATCCTATTATGGTAATCGAAAGGTGGGGCCTTGAAGAGGTGATTGGGTTGACGGTTTCATGGTGGTTGTAGGCATGGTTCTGAGAGGGCTTTAGAAGGAGAGGGCATGAAGAGCTATTGCTCTCTCTGCTCTGCCGTTTTCCACCATGTGTCACTAAAATCACCACCAAAGGAGGCCCTCACCATAAGTATGCCCTGGACTTTGGACATGCCAGCTTCTGAAACTGTAAGCACTAAATATTGTTTTCTTATGAATTACCCAGTTCAGGTATTTTGTTACAAGCAATAGAAACAGACTAATACAGTATATCTCTCATTTTGGTTGGATCTTCTACCCATCATGATCATTTGGAAAATATTGGTTCACAGAGCATGCACATCTTCCAAATATTGACACATTTTTGTTACACAACATCAAAACGTTTGTGAATATCACCACCAAAAGTCCATATTGGGAAGCTGCCAAGCTCATGGAGTCAGACACAAGTTTTCCAAAATCCAAATTTTTATCTGGCAGCTTGAATTTTATTATTGGTCACAAATACTGTCAGTTGTTTTCCTTGAAATGACAGCCTCACTTTGTTCATTTTCAAGAAAATTTCTGCCAAGTGTGCAGGTTTAAATAACTATAGTTTGTCAATTTTCTTTCACGTAAAAATAATGTTAACTGGCTAGTTTAGTTGGCAACTCAAACAATTATACAAGAACCTTTTCTCTAGATAACCATTGTACATTGATGCAGCAGATATACTTTATGATTTTATTCTTTATATGTGCTTTTCATTTCATCACGTAGAACATTCAAAATTTGTGTTTAATAAAGGCATGTTTTTAAGTATTGAGATTTAATAAAATTAATAATTCTTACCGTGTCATCAAGGACATTCCCAAGTGAAACTGGCTTTTTGTTTTTACTTATTTATTTACTCACTATGACAGCATGGCAGTGAAGCATATGATGACTATGAGTACAGTCTGCCACTGCCTTGATGCTGAGGCCTCAGCAATTTCACCCACCATTGCTTTTGTACTGTCGGCACAAATATCAACATAGTTGTGCCAGGATAAATTGTAAGATTCAAAGATGTTCTTCAACATTTTGCATATTACAGTACCATGCGTGTTTGTTCCTAAGCGTTCACATAGAAGATCTTCTTCGATGTTTAGTTAGTGTTGCTAACAGAGCAAATACAAGCAAAACTGCCCATCCAGCTAGATCTGTGTGTTCGTCCACTTGTAAGGCAAAAGTACAAGTCTGCCAATGAGAGACTGACTCAGTTTTCACATTTGCAGCCAGATCTTTTTTTTTTTTTTTTGTCTTTTTTCGTGTCCGGCAACGAATCGCAACCCTCAGTGTCGCGCCCGTACTGGACCGGGACCGGCAACGGGATCGCAACCCTCAGTGTTGCTCCCGCACCTCGCTCAGCCAGTGAGTGGGAACCGGTCTGTATGTGGGATCCGAACCCTCGGCGGGAGCGCCGCCGCGCTTCCCAAGTGGCGCACTGTAGCAGTGCGCCACCGGGCCGGCCCGCAGCCAAATCTTTAATGTGACAAGTTGCTTCAACATTGGGAAGTGGCAGATGCTGTTCTTTCTTTTACTGAGTTTTGATTCAGCAGGCATTCAGCAGTGTCAGTTGTATGATATTTTATTAGTCTCTCACTTAATACAATTTGATTATTTACTCCGTAAGATGTTTCTGTGACTTTTTCATTTCTAGCTTGAAAAGCTGTAGCAAACTACTTTTGGCATTCTAAAAGCTCCTAACATATCTATTTAAAACACTTAATTCCTTTTTCTTCAAACTCTGGTCTTAAGATGATAATCCAACTTAAACAACCCCAGCAGGGGCGGAACCAAGCTGCAGCAAGCAAAATGCTTAGGACACTAGATTTAAGGAGACACTCACTCTGCCAACCATGCATTTGAGCAAAGCTGAGAGTGAAGTCCTCTTAAATTTTGTACCCTACCTGCCTTACTTCCCTCACTCTAGGCCTGGCCCTGGGCACCAGGGTGCTCTTCAGAAATGTTCTTTGCATAGGACAAAATAAGGTAAATGATCAATATCTGTCAAGTTGAGGGGGAGATTGCTTTCATCACAATTTTGCTTCTTCTTTATATTTTCTGCCAGTTTCTTTGGAGTATGTCTCCCCTACCCACGAGTCAGTGAAATATGTGACTTATCACTTTCATCTTTTTCAGCATCTTTGGATTTAAGTGGTATGCTGGTGGGTTGAGAAAGCAAGTGTTCTAAGCACCCTTTTTAAAGCATTCTCAAATATAATAAAATATATATTACAAATAAAATTTATTTATTTAAAATTTATTTTATTTCAGAGTAACATATTGAATTCTAAATTAATAGCTGTAGATAAAATTTAAAAATTCAGAAAGGTTTTTGAACATTTAACAAACAGTATTTCAAAATAAGACAACAAATTGTGCTTCTTGCATTTCTGTGTAAGTTTAAGGAAAACTTTGGGATTTCAAAATAATGATTTATTGGATGATAATGAGGTTATAACAAGATTATAGTATATAATATATCTAGTATAACTTATGAATAGCATATAGTATAACTTTAGCTAATGAGAACACAGTAGAAGTACTGAGAGCAAACTGAGTTAATCTCTGAAAATGCATATATTTCTGCCCTAAGCTTATTTTCCTTAGAAAATTATAGAAAACAGGAACACACAAGTATACATTGAGCTGTCAGAGCAATGACATCATCACATATCTTGTAGCCTCTGGAGAACTCCACTGTCCATTCATGACAGAATAAGCATGGAAAAGGCAAATGATGTCTTGATATCATTACGAAAATAGTTTTGATCTCACAAACCTACTAAAAGGGGTCTTTGGATCATATTTTGAGAACCACTAGTCTAAGATCATGTTAGTCCCTTTGCCAATGATTGGTTTAGGTATAGTCATGTCACATAATTCTAGCCGATGAGACAGCAGGAGTGTTCTGCTGAGTGGTTTCTGGGAAGGTGTCCTTAGCACTTAAGAGAAATACAAGAGATAATCTCTTCTTCCATTGCACATTGTTGGGACCGGATGTAATTCCTGCAACTGTTGCAGCCACCTTATGACCTTAGATTGTTCTTGATTCCTGACTTCTTTTCACACATCCAATGTCTCAGAAAATCCCATTAGCTGTACTGTTGAAATATATCCAGCATCTGACCACCCTCCACTACCTCCACACTCCCCACCCAGTCCAAGTCACCATCATTTCTCACTTGGATTATTGCAATATTCCTAACTAATTTTACTGTTCCCTTTGCTCCCTATATTATCCATAGGCAGCCAGGGCAAATCTTTTAAAAAGAAATCCAGGTAGTGTCACTCTTCTGTTCAAAACCTTTCAATGGCTTTCCCTCTGTCAAGGTAAAGGCCAAAGTCCTTACCATGTCCACAAGCACCCACCTGACCTGGCTCCCAACTACCTCTCCCTTCCTTACTCGTTTCATCTTCCTGGTCTCCAGTTCCTCAAGCAAGCCAAGCATGCTCTTGTTTCAAGGACTCTGCGCTTGCATTTCCCTCTGTCTACAATTCTCTTCCCTAGACATCTGCATGGCTTGCTCTCTCTGTTCTTTCAGCTTTTTGCTAACCTTCTCACCAACACCAAGCCCCAGCTTGGACTCCTTATCCCCTTTATCCTGCTTTTTCTCCATGGCATTTTTATCTCTGACATTATATGAGGGTACTTTGAAGTTTGTGGAAAAATAGATTATGCCCATTTCATATAGTTATTTGTTTATTGCCTATCTCTCCCAACCATAGGCAAGTTCCATGAAGGCTTTGTTTTGTTTGGTGCTGTAACCCCATCACCTGGAAAAGTGCTTGGCACTTAGTAGAGCTCATTAAATAAGAACTCCAAGAGAGAGAAAAAAGTATATGGAAAAGAGAAAAAGTATATGGAAAAGAGAAAATCCTCTTTTTTTTTTTTACAGGATTAAAAAAAGAGGAAAGGACTCAGATTTTAAAAGTTCATAGAGTACCAAATGGGGAAGAGTGACTCAAAACAA
Organism: Galeopterus variegatus; assembly: GCF_000696425.1. NCBI lineage: Eukaryota > Metazoa > Chordata > Mammalia > Dermoptera > Cynocephalidae > Galeopterus > Galeopterus variegatus. The sequence goes on along the minus strand of NW_007726377.1, from coordinate 115,099 downwards.
ATACTCAGGCTAGATGCATTACAGAGAAATCTCAGAACACCAAACACAAGAGAAAAGTTGGAGAGTTTACAGAAAGAACAAGCAGATTGTGTATAGAAATTACACTGACATCAGACTTCTCAAGAGGAGGAAACAATGAGGCACGGGAAATAATAACTTTGAAATAATTTAGATTTGTCATGCTCTAAAAAAGAAATTTTAAATAAAGGAAGAAAAATTGTTTATATTAATCAAGAACCAGTTCTAGGTGACCCCAGTATGGCAGGGTGGGGACATTGTTGAAGGGATCTAAAGACCAGAAAGAGGTGAGTGAATGCTAAGAGAAAAGAAAGAAGCCCACCAAAGACAAGAGAAAATTCTGTTCTATTCACTAGACACAGAAGTGGTTTTTTAATAAAGTACATACCTATTTATGACTTTCAAAGTTCTTAAAAATTAGGAATAGCTGAGAACTCCCTCGCAAAGGGTATCTACCAAAAGCCTCATACTTAAAGAGAAACTTTAGAGGCATTCCTTTTAATATAAGGAATAAGACAAGGATGCTTGGTATTCAACATAGCATTTGGAGTGTGGTCAAAGCAATAAGATAAGAAAAATAAATAGTAGGCAGACCAATTAGAGAAAAGACAAACTTGCTGTTATTTATAGATAATAGGACAGTTTAACAAATTTAGCAGATTCAAGCTCAACTTGAAAAAAACAGTAACATATCTGTACACTAGGAAAAACCAACCAGCAAATAAAATAACATTTGCAACAGTAACAAAAATTTTACTAAAAAAATGCATGAGTTGTTTCTAAATAAAATTTTAAAAATAAAATTAATATCTTACATGGATATGTTAATAAATGAAGGCATCGACCTTTGTTATCCAATTCATAGTGATTAGCCATATGTGTCTACTGAGCACTTGAAATATGGCTAGTTTGAACTGAATTGTGGTGTAAGTGTAAAATAAACTTGGGACTTCAAAAATGGTATGAGAAAAGAATGTAACAGATTTCATTAGTGTTTTTTATACTGATCACATGTTTGTAGTATTTTGGATATATTGGGCTAAATAAAATGTACTATTAAAATTAATTTCACCTGTTTATTTTTATTTTAAAAAATGTAGCTACTAAAACTTTTAAAATTACATATATGACTTTCATTATATTTCTATTGAATAGTGGTAGACCCTGATTCTTGGAATGGGATAACCTAACATTGTAATCTATATCCCATCATAATTCCAGCAGGGATTTTTTTCTTTTCTTTCTTTTTTTCTTCTGTCTTGTCAGGTGAAACTTAGAAAAATGGCAAAGAAAGAATATAAGTGGGAGATTTACAGGAGGTGCAACCTGAATGATTAAGAACTTTTTGAAGAGATACTTTACCTCAATGCCTATATGAAAAATGATTTAAATAAAAAGCAGCACCACCTTATACTCAGAAGATTGGCAATCATTAGGAAGTTGGATAATATCAAGTGCTGGTGAGACGGTGAAGGAACAGGAACCCTCATGCACTGTTGGTGAAAGTATAAACCAGCCATAGTCATTCTGGAAACGAATCCAGAAGTACTTAGTGAAACTGAGTGAGTATGTATCTTACAAGTCAGCAATCCAAATCTTGGGCATATGAACCCAATAATTGAGGTAGCCCGGTGTTGAAGACAACCTGGGTGTCCATCAGGCAAATGGATCAGTGTAGAGAGGGTGTGCTGATCTATTACCCAGTGGTCCTGTACAGAAGGGCTGTACAGCAACACGGACACATCTTCCAAACACAGGGCCCAAAGTTGAAGTTACAAATAGAGTGAATCTCTAGCAATACCACTTGCATAAATTAAAGTCAGATATACTCACCACAGCAGTATCTTTTCCGAGGCATACAGATGTAGAACACCTATTAAACACATTTGAATGCAATTGTCAGTGGAGAGGCAATGGGGATGAAGATGCAGAAGAGGAGAAATGAGAACAAGAGGAAGTGGCTGTGTGTGAGCGATGATGTGTATAGTCTTCCTCCCCTACTCTGGGGTACCCGAGGGCCCCCATGATAATATGATGCCATATGATACCATACAATACTACAATATGATAAAGATAAAAATAAAGTAGTCTAGAGGTGAAAAATGACTGACTTGATCAGGAAACAGTTCTTTGTCTTCTGGGGAAAGCTCCCTGCCCTGCTCAGAAACCCCACTTTTTTCAAAGTGGCTTTTCCTGTGGCCTCACGGTGTACCAGGCCTGTGCGAGGCTCCTGGAAGCCTGCACAGAAAGTGCAGCACAGGCCGAAGCCCACTCTTTCCTCTGAGGGAGGCCGCTTCCCTGGTCAGGCCTGGAGGCCCCTGGCCTGCGACGGCGGGTGGCGGGCGGCAGGCAGACACAGCCAGGTCTCTGTGCAGGCCTGAGGTAACCCAACGGCCGTGGGCCCGCTCCTCCTGGGCCAAGGAGAATGGCCTTCTCTGTGTGTGCTTGTTTGCTTTGGTTTCAAACTAAAAAAAAAAAAAAAAAAAAATGATTTCACACATAATTAGGGCTGTGGCAGCGAGATTGTGTTCGAGGTGCTTTTACTGGAAATATCAAGAGGAGGGACAAGGGAGGGCTGTGTTCCTCTTCCAGCCGGGGCTGGGAGGAGGAGGAGCAGCTGACGGTTCCATGGAAGGACAACAGTCAGTGTTCAGGGTGGAGAAGCAGCTCTCCCGGAGGCAGGCCCAGCTGTGAGGGCCCGGGGCTGGCTGTGGCAGTGGACGGGGTGCGTGTGGTGTGTGCGTGCCCGTGTGTGTGCACACGCGTGCCCATGTGTGTGTGTGCACGTGCGTGACCGTGTGTGTGTATGCAAGCGTGCCCGTGCGTGTGTGCATGTGCGTGACCGTGTGTGTGTATGCAAGCGTGCCCGTGTGTGTGTGCACATGCCCGTGTGTGTGCACGTGCGTGCTCGTGTGTGTGTGCACATGCCCATGTGTGTGTGTGTTCACGCGTGTGCCCGTGTGTGTGCACATGCCCGTGTGTATGCACGCATGTCCGTGTGTGTGTGCGCACGCGTGTGCCCGTGTGTGTGCACACGCGTGCCCATGTGTGTGTGTGCACGTGCCCGTGTGTGTGTGCGCGCGTGTGTGTGTGCACGCGCACGTGCGTGGGATATGTGGTGTGTGCCTGTGGTGGTGGGGGTGGAAAGTGGGGAGGTGGCAAGGGGTGGCGGCTGCTACCCACTCCTGCCTCTCCTTCCTTTCCCCTCCCCCATCTCTCCAACTGCCTGTGGAGGAGGACATAGGTCATCCCGTGAAGAAGAGGTGAGGGAGAAGGAAAACAGGGAAGGAGGAGGCAGGGGTGAGAGGCCTGGGCCACAGGAGAAGCTGAAGGAACGGGAAAGGACATGTGGGAGGAAAGAGCCACTGGACTCTTCCACTTGATCGGTGCTATTCTCATGCCCACCCTGAGCTGGCCCATGGGAGCAGCCCTAAGCCAGGCACTAACTGGACTTCTAGACCCGACTCTGGGTGTGCGGGCTGGTCTCCAAACACTTCTGGGTCTCACATGGCTTCTCTGTGAGATGCAGGCTGGACCATCAGGCTTTTGCAGAACGATAGCTCATGAAAAAATGTGTAGAGAATAACAAATACCTATCTCTGTCTTGGAGATTCACAGGGCACAGCGTGTATGAAAGGCTGCGAGAAGTGCCGTAGTAAAATAAAACCCTGTTTTACTTGGAGTTTGTGCCACCAAACCCTTTCCAAAACATTTAATTACAGAACTCCCCCCCCCCGCTCTTTTTTGCATGATGTCTATTAACATCTTGTGTGTTCCAGTTATTATTGCTGCATAATAAACCACCCCAAAGCTTACTGGCATAAAACAACTGTTTTATGATGCTCCTGAATTCTGTGGATCAGAGATTTAGGCAGGACACAGCAGGATGGCTTGTCTCTACTCCTGGCTGTTCGGGGCCTCATCTGAAATGACTGCCGTCTTCATCCGTGTGCCAGGCAGTGGCTGAGGTCCCAACCTCAGCCGAGGCTGTGAGCTGGCACACCTACACACAGCTTCTGCATGAGCCTTCAGGCTCAGCGCTTCTTACATGGTGGGTCGGGGTTCCAAGGTGAGTGTTCCAGGAAACCCAGGCAGAAGCTACATTGCCTTTTATGACTTAGCTTGGAGTGTCAAAGACACTTTAGGAAGAGCATGTTGGAATGGAAGAGATTGTCTCTGGAAAATGCAATCTGCCATACTGTGAGAAATGGTGGGCTAAAGCTCCCAAGACTTCTAAGGACCTTTTCAGATCCGAAGTTCCCCCAGGACTCCATCCTCTGGGTCCTGACCCTTGCTCCCTCTCTCATACTCTGGCTCAAATAGCCAGCTCCAGGTCCCCGTGCTGCCCCTTGCCTGGCTCCTCCCTGCCATGCAGCATCAATGGCCCTATAGGGAGCATCACGGGCTATAGAAAGCCCACCAGGAGGTGTGATTTCACCCAGGCCAGTAGGACCCACAATTTACTTGTCCCAATCCTAAAGTCCTTTGGGGTTGGCTGCTCATTTCTTCCTTTTAAGAGAGGTTTGGCTGGGAAGCTTTGGGAAGGATCAGATTGACCAACCCCTACTGGAAGGTCCATCTCATGCCTGGTTTGGGGAGGCCATAAGAAATTCACATTTGGTCTTCATCCCTGGGTCCTGGCACAGAGCTCCTAAAACCCTTGTAATTCCCTCAGTGTTAACAGTACCTCTGGTATGCTAATGAGATTACTTTTGGCTGAGGGGATGGGGGCTTGGAAAGGCCCAGGCATAATTAGGGGGTTGGAACTTTCAGCCCTGCCACCCCTGGCTTCCCCTCGGGGAGGGGAGAGGGGCTGGAGACTGAGTTCAATCACCAGTGGTCAGTGGTTTAATCAATCATGCCTATGCAATGAAACCTCCATAAAAACCCCTAAACAACAAGGTTCAGAGAGCTTCTGGGTTGGCAAACACATTTGTGAGCCAGGAGGGTGGTACAGTCCATCCCAACTCCATAGGGACAGAAGCTCAGGACTCTTCCAAACCTCTCCCTATGCACCTCTCCATTTGGCTATTCATTTATAGCCTTTATAATAATATCCTTTATCATAAACTGGTAATAGTAAGTATGGTGATTTTCTGAGTTCTGTGAGTCATTCTAGCAAATTATGGAACATAATGAGGGGGGTGTGGGAAGCCCCTGACTTTTTAGCCAGTCATTCAAAAGTATGAGCACAGGAGGCCTGGAGTTGCAATTGGCATCTGAAATGGGGGCATTCTTGTGGGACTGAGCCCTTAACCTGAGGGGTCTGCACTAACTTTGGGTAGTTAGTGTCAGAATTGAATTGAATTGTAGGACACTCAGTTGGTGTCTGGAGAGATGGAGAATTGGTTGGTGTGAGGAAAAACTCACATGTTTGGTGTCAGAAGCATTGTGGGTAAAAATGGTTCATACCGCCCCATATTTCTTTTGAAGTTTTCCCCACTTCTAAGTAGAACTTGCTTTTCTTGAAACAACCATATTAGACATGGCTGTGGTGACCTGCATAATTTATGCCAGTTAATCAGTGAAGAGAGAATACTGGCCTACAGAAGAGAAGTCAGCTTAGAGTTGAAGGGTGAATGGAGGTCAGCCAGGTGAAGGGGGGTGGGTGAGGAGGAGAATGTTCCAGATGTGGGAACACCCTGTGGAAATACCTGAGGTGTCAAGGGACAAGACACACTCAAGGCACTGGAACACGGCCTGTGGTTGGGGTATGGAGAACCATGGTGAAGACATGTGAGTTGAGGCTGTTGGAGGAGGCCATTCAAGGTCTTGTAGGTCTTGTAGAAACTTTTGAATTTTATCCTATGAGTAACCAGAAGGAGGGCATTAGAAACGAGATAGATGGGACTTCATGACGATTTTTATTTTGAAAAGACCCTCTGGCTGTTGCTGGAGAATGGATGTGAGGGTGCTTGTGGACAGCTGGGAGGTTACTTTTCTGTTAGAGGGAATCCTGGAGAAGGATCAGTTCAGGATGAGAAGATGAAGAATTTGGTTCAGCTACCTCTGAGACACAGTTGTCTAGGAGGTAGTTGGATTTGAGGGTTGGAGTTCAAAAAAGAAGCTTGGGCCAGAGACATAACCATGTTCAATGGATTGAATGGCCCCCAAAGTCACTGAGGCTTTATCCCCTCTGTAATTGCTGAGGGTGGGAAATCCTATTATGGTAATTGAAAGGTGGGGATTGAGGGATGATTGGATTGTAGGACCAGGCTGTAGTGAGTGGATTAATAATGGCGGTCATGGATGTGGTTCTGAGGGCTATAAAAGGAGAGCACATGAGAGTCTCTCTGTCTCTGCTCCACCGTTCTGCCATGTGAGACCCCTTGCTTTACAATCACCACCAAGGCCTTCACCAGATGTGCTCCCTGGATTTTGGACTTCCCAGCCTCTGAAACTGTAAGCAATATCATTTTCTTACAAAGTACCCATTTCCAAGTATTTTGTTATATGCAACAGGAATGGACTAGTATACCACATCAGCACCCTGTAAACGGTGAGTGAAAGATGTTGACAGGACCACCTTGCCCAGGGAAAGGGAACAGAATGAGCAGAAAGGGACCTGACGGGCACGGGAAGACACATACTGCATGATGTTACTCATGGTGGACTCTAAAAAAAAAAGTGGTTCTCACAGAAGTAGAGAGTAGAATAATGGTTACCGGAGGCTGGGCAGGGAGGGAGCCTAGGGAGGAAGGGTAGTGGTGGACTAATGAGGGCAAAACTGTACTGTCTACCCTAAGAGAATCATTATGCAGTATATGCATGTATGACAACAATACACTGTACCCTTGAATATGTACACATAATTGTTAAACAAACAAAAAAAGGACCTGACAGTGAGGAGGTGCCTAGTAATGTATGAGATTCTGTTAATACTGTCTCAGCTTAAGAACCTTAACAAATCATGTGTGTATCCAACTTACCAAATCTGAATGGAGCCAGCTCAGTCCCTGGTCCTTCAGCTGCTGCCTGAGCATGGATCCACCTCCCCCAGGGGGTCTCTGCCACTCCACATCTATGGAGGGAGAAGACAAGGTGTCAGGTGAGAGCCCCTTAGGACTAAAAGATCAAGAGAGATCTGGGTCCCACCCATGTTCGGAGACTTCTGCGATGTTTTAGGGTGATAGTGTACAAATAATGTCAGCATCTCTAAAGTTAATTAGGCACGTTCACCCACACCAATGGCCCCAGGATTCTATGGTTTGTGAAATTTTGTTTCAGCTTTTTATAGCTGATTTGTTGTCTGTGACTTTAAATACCAAGATTTCTGTCTTTTGATTTATTTTTTTTAACATTTTTTTTTTGTTTGTTTGTTTGTTTCCTTTTTGTCTTTTTTACTGACCGGTAACAGGATCACAACCCTCAGTGTTGCGTCTGCACCGTGCTCAGCCAGTGAGCGGGAACCGGTCTCCACATGGGATCCGAACCCTCGGCGGGAGCGCCACCGCGCTCCCAAGCGGCGCACTCTCCAGTGCGCCACCGGGCCGGCATGATTTATTTTTTTAAATGTCATAGAAATGGAACTGTTATACAGTTAAAAGTCAACCAAAGATTACAGGAGGATGTGTTGAGGCCAATAACTCAGGTTCAGATTCTGACTCTGCTACTTACTGGCTGTGGATCTCAGGAAATGAATTTTATTCCAGTGTCAGTTTCCCCATCATGAAATGGAACTACTAATGGCTAATTCATAGGTTTGGTTGGGAGGATAAATAAAATACTGTACTGTATATGCAAGGTCTAGTACATAGTAGACACTCCAAGTGTCAATATCCAGCCACCCATGTGGAGAGAGGTAGTAAAGGATGTTGTAAGAGCTTTCCATGGGCAAGACTGCCTGTGGTCACTTCACCCGAATACAGTCATATGGTCATAACTGGAAGGTGATCTGACAATGCAGATTAGCTCTGTGCCCAGGAAGAAGAGGAAACTAAGTTTTGGTCAACAGCTATCATGCTTCTGCCACATTCCCTGTGTAAATTAAGATTAAAGGTCTGAGGAACACCCATGTGAGCTTTAGTATTTAGCCTTAGTAATATCCATGTGTTGGGTATAGCTTATATTTGGGCTATATTTAGAGAGCTCAGGTTGCTAGTATGTGAATTCTCATCACAGGATGTGTTACCACTCTAATAAAAATATAATAATCCTCCTCATTGTGGACGTCATCATTTTTATTCTAGAATTGAAGAATATATTATCTGAACTGCAAAACTCAATAGAAAGTTCCAACAGAAGACAATCAAACAGAGGGAAGAATTAGTGAGGTGAAGGTAGAACGTACAAAATTATCAAATCAGAGGAGCGAAAAGAATAAGAAAAAATGAAACAGAAATATGGCGAATGTGTGACTCCCTCAAGTGAAATAACCTTCACGTAATTGGCATACCAGAAGGAGAGGAAGAAGGAAGAGATGTAGAGAGCATATTCAAGGACATAATGGCTGAAAATTTCCCAAGTACGGAGAAGGACGACAGTGTCCCGGTGCAGGAAGCTCAGAGGTCGCCCATCAAATTCAACCCAAGCAGGAACGTCCCAAAGCACATCATAATCAAATTATCAAAAACCAAAGACAAAGAGAGCATACTGAAAGTAGCAAGAGAAAAGAAACACGTAACACTCCATGGAGCCCAAATATGTCTCTCAGCAGATTTCTCAGTTGGAACCCTACGAGAGAGGGGGATGATATTTTCAGGGTGCTGAAAGAAAAAGATCATCAGTCAAGAACTCTCCATCCAGCAGAACTAACCTTTAACTATGAAGGAGAAATAAACTCTTTCTCAGACAAACAAAAGTTAAGAGAATTCATCAACACTTGACCTGCCTTACAAGAAATGGTACAGGGAATTCTTTAATGTGAAAGAAGATGACATTAAGGAGCAGCAAGAAAACATTTGAAAGTACATAATTCATTAGTAAAGTAAGTTTACAGACAACCGCAGGATACTCCAATGTCGTAAGGATGGTGGATACCATTTCACTCCCACCAGAATGGGTAAAATTAAAGACTGACAATATTACAAGTTGGTGATTATGTTAAAAACCAGAACCCTTACACATGAATAAAGAGAATATAATGGATAAATCCACAATAGAAAATGGCTTGGCAGTTTCTTTTCAAGTTACTTGTTCAGCAATTTCAACTTTAGGTACTTGCCCGAAGGAAATGAAAATGGATGTCCACAAAAAGATTTATACATGAATGTTCATAGTAGCTTTATTTATGTTAGCCTCAAACTGGAAACAATCAAATATCAGTGAATAGGAGAATGAATAAACAAATTTTGGTATAATCATACAGTGCAATACTACTGAGGAATAAAAAGGGAAGAACTCTGACTCATGTAATAATGTAGATGAGTTTTAAAAACCATCTTTTGTTGAGCAAAAGAAGTCAGACACACAAGGGTACATACTGTACTTATGTGAAATTTCAGAACAGGGAAAATAAGGTGCAGTAAATAAAAATAAAAATAATACAGGCTGTCACTGTTGGGGCTGGCGGTGGTGGATTGCTGGACTGACTGAAAAGGAACAGGGGGAAACTTTCAGGGGTGATGAATGTTCTTTTCTTGATTGGGCTGGTAGTTACGTAACATATACAATTGCCAACTCATCGAACTATATACTCTTCAGATCTGTGCATTTTATTTACCATAAATTATACCTCGATAAAAGACCACACCACCAATTTGTGGGGGGGGGGGGGGGGAAAAAAC